>NC_069501.1:373217978-373362978 GCF_027579735.1 Bombina bombina
AACTACCTACAAATAACTACAATTAAATACAATTACATAAACTAACTAAAGTACAAAAAATAAAAAAAGCTAAGTTACAAAAAATAAAAAATTAAGTTACAAACATGTTAAAAATATTACAACAATTTTAAGCTACTTACACCTAATCTAAGCCCCCTAATAAAATAACAAACCCCCCCAAAATAAAAAAAATCCCTACCCTATTCTAAATTAAATAAATTTCAAAGCTCTTTTACCTTACCAGCCCTTAAAAGGGCCATTTGTGGGGGCATGCCCCAAAAAGTTCAGCTCTTTTGCCTGTAAAAGAAAAATACAACCCCCCCCAACATTAAAACCCACCACCCACATACCCCTAATCTAACCCAAACCCCCCTTACAAAAACCTAACACTAATCCCCTGAAGATCATCCTACCTTGAGTCGTTTTCACTCAGCCGAGCCACCGATGGAACTGAAGAGGACATCCGGAGCGGAAGAAGTTAATCCTCCAAGCGGCGCTGAAGAAATCTTCCATCCGATGAAGTCATCATCCAGGCGGCGCTGAAGAAGTCTTCGATCCAGCCGATGTCATCTTCAAAGAGGCGCTGAAGAGGTCTTCTATCCGGGCGAAGTCATCTTCCAAGCCGGGTCTTGAATCTTCCTTCCGCCGACGCGGAACCACCTTCTTCACCGACGGACTACGACGAATGACGGCTCCTTTAAGGGACGTCATCCAAGATGGCGTCCCCTCAATTCCGATTGGCTGATAGGATGGAATCAGCCAATCAGATTCAAGTTCAATCCGATTGGCTGATCCAATCAGCCAATCAGATTGAGCTCGCATTCTATTGGCTGATCGGAACAGCCAATAGAATGCGAGCTCAATCTGATTGGCTGATTCCATCAGCCAATCAGATTTTTCCTACCTTAATTCCGATTGGCTGATAGAATCCTATCAGCCAATCGGAATTGAGGGGACGCCATCTTGGATGACGTCCCTTAAAGGAGCCGTCATTCGTCGTAGTCCGTCGGTGAAGAAGGTGGTTCCGCGTCGGCGGAAGGAAGATTCAAGACCCGGCTTGGAAGATGACTTCGCCCGGATAGAAGACCTCTTCAGCGCCTCTTTGAAGATGACATCGGCCGGATCGAAGACTTCTTCAGCGCCGCCTGGATGATGACTTCATCGGATGGAAGATTTCTTCAGCGCCGCTTGGAGGATTAACTTCTTCCGCTCCGGATGTCCTCTTCAGTTCCACCGGTGGCTCGGCTGAGTGAAGACGACTCAAGGTAGGATGATCTTCAGGGGATTAGTGTTAGGTTTTTGTAAGGGGGGTTTGGGTTAGATTAGGGGTATGTGGGTGGTGGGTTTTAATGTTGGGGGGGGTTGTATTTTTCTTTTACAGGCAAAAGAGCTGAACTTTTTGGGGCATGCCCCCACAAATGGCCCTTTTAAGGGCTGGTAAGGTAAAAGAGCTTTGAAATTTATTTAATTTAGAATAGGGTAGGGATTTTTTTTATTTTGGGTGGGTTTGTTATTTTATTAGGGGGCTTAGATTAGGTGTAAGTAGCTTAAAATTGTTGTAATATTTTTAACATGTTTGTAACTTAATTTTTTATTTTTTGTAACGTAGCTTTTTTTATTTTTTGTACTTTAGTTAGTTTATGTAATTGTATTTAATTGTAGTTATTTGTAGGTAGTTTATTTAGTTAATTTAATGATAGTGTAGTATTAGGTTTAATTGTAACTTAGGTTAGGATTTATTTTACAGGTAATTTTGTATTTCTTTTAGCTAGGTAGTTATTAAATAGTTAATAACTATTTAATAACTATTCTAACTAGCTAAAATAAATACAAAGTTACCTGTAAAATAAATATAAATCCTAAGATAGCTATAATATAATTATTAATTATATTGTAGCTATCGTAGGGTTTATTTTACAGGTAAGTATTTAGTTTTAAATAGGAATAATTTATTAAAGTATAGTGTAGTGTTAGGTGTAATTATAACTTAGGTTAGGATTTATTTCACAGGTACATTTCTCTTTATTTTAGCTAGGTAAGCAATTAAATAGTTAATAACTATTTAATAGCTATTGTACATGGTTAAAATAAATTGAAAGTTACCTGTAAAATAAATATAAATCCTAAGATAGCTATAATATAATTATTATTTATATTGTAGCTATATTAGGGTTTATTTTAAAGGTAAGTATTTAGTTTTAAATAGGATTCATTTAGTTAATAAGAGTTAATTTATTTAGATTTATTTAATTAATATTTAAGTTAAGGTGGCGTTAGGGTTAGGGTTAGACTTAGGTTTAGGGGTTAATAATTTTATTACAGTGGCGGCGGCGTAGTGGGGGGCAGATTAGGGGTTAATAAATTTATTATAGGTGGCGACGGTGTAGGGGGGGCAGGATTGGGGTTAATACATTTAATATAGGTTGCGGCGGGTTCAGGGAGCGGCGGTTTAGGGGTTAATACATTTATTATAGTTGCGGTGGGCTCCGGGAGCGGCGGTTTAGGGGTTAATATGTATAGAGTAGCTTGCGGTGGGCTCCGGGAGCGGCGGTTTAGGGGGTAATAACTTTATTTAGTTGCGGCGGTGTAGTGGGGGTCAGATTAGTGGTGTTTAGACTCGGGGTACATGTTAGGGTGTTATGTGTAGACAGTTCCCATAGAAATCAATGGGATGTCTGTCAGCAGCGAACTTGTACTTTCGCTATGGTCAGACTCCCATTGATTCCTATGGGATCCGCCGCCTCCAGGCTGGCGCTTTGAAAACCAGGTACGCTGGGCCGTAAAAGTGCCGAGCGTACCTGCTAGTTTTTTGATAGCTAGCAAAAGTAGTGAGAATGTGCCGCACTTGTGTGCGGAACATCTGGAGTGACGTAAGAATCGATCTGTGTCGGACTGAGTCCGGCGGATCGATGCTTACGTCACAAAATTCTACTTTTGCCGGTCTCGAGCCTTTGATAACTAAGGCGAATCAGCCTCGCCACAAATATGCTGCGGAATTCCAGCGTATTTGAGGTTGACGGCTTGATAACTAGGCCCCAATGTACCAATGTCTATGGTTTGATATATCTTTCAAGCATTCCTTGGACCCATGAAAGGTAATTATATGGTAAGGGCATTGGAAAGTTTTGCAGGTAATTTAAGAATCTATGGAGTATGTTCATTTTAATAACTCAAATGCGACCCTCTATGTTAAAGCCCTTTTCCTGCGAGACCTCATATCTTTGAGCCCTTTTCTGTGCAATATCTTTTAAAAATAATTTTTATTAGATGGTGTTATTATGAGTGTAACTGTACTTTGTAATGTATTTTTTAAGTGTTTTTGTGCAACTTTTTTGTTTTGCGAAACAGTTAACCAGAGCTCTGAGGATGCGGTAATCATTCTAGCGTAAATCGCGATTGTGCTCAAGTGATCACGTTTACTTTCAACTTGTAAAACCAGCTGTAAACCTGACGAGCACAAACACCCACGATAAACCCCTTATCGTTTGCACACAAATGTTTGCGCTCCACTCATTTAATGTCCTTTTAATGAGCATATAAACATTGAACTACTGAGGCAATTTACTTCAAATGTTCTAGCTTTCAGCAAAATTGGCCAATGCATTTTAGAGTTATGAACATTATATATAAAGGGTTAGATTACAAGTGGCGTGCTAACTGTTGCACGCAAGCATTATCGTCCGTTTTCGGATTTTTGTGCACAATGTAAATAGTACTTGTATTACAAGTTGAAAGTAAATGCGATTGCAAGAGCACAAATGCATTTTACACTTTGCGGGTTAGTGTTAATAAAGACCTTGCATAGAGGGTAGTGCATTAAAAATAGTTACACTAAACACAACATAAATATACAGTTACACTCATATAAACACTATCTGATTAAAATTAGTCACATATATATATATATATTTTTTTTTTTAATAAGGTTTCAAAAGGTATGTAGTGTAGGACAAGGTGTTTGACAGCAAAGGGCTATAATCTATATATATATAAATACATATATATGTCTAAATATGCGTATGTATACATATACAGTTTATATATAAATATATATATATATGTATATATGTGTTTTACTGTATATATACTGTAAATATCTCACATTCCAATGTACTTCACTTAGAGGAATATACTATTTATATATATATATATATATATAAAATATATATATATATGAATTGATCAATTGATTATGCCTAAGGAAGCACCAAGTGACGTAGGGTGAAACACGAGTAGCGGCTTTTCTATTGGCTGATGCCGACTTCCACGCTGTTTGGAATTACAGCGTTTCAACAAACTGAGACCCAAGAGCCCCTTGCAAACATTCCCTATGTGAGAATAAGACGTTTACTGTGAATACCGGTATTTGGTGAGGGGTGCAAGTGATCAACACGGGTGAAATCACTATAGCATTCAACATACAGGTAACACTAAGGAGACGCTGTGTGTGTTTTTTGCCTGTCTGACACGGAGAAGGACGCGATTTGAGGAGCGTCGGTGTCATTACCCTGCTGGACTGTATTAGTTATCCCATTGGTGTACTTACGGCTTGCTAACTGCTGAAGTGATTGGTTTGGGATGAAGTGCAGGGTTTAGTGCTAATCTTTTTGCCCCAATTGTGTTTGGTCCAGTGAGTCATATCTCTAGGTGGACCGGAGCCCGCTTGAACAAGAACTGTTTTGTCACATAGGAAGTAAGGGTGATAATCAGGAGGACCCAACCATTTTTTTGTTGCTTACTAAATTAGCAACAATTGTCTGGATTCAAGGACTATGTACTTTAGGTTCCATGAAAGTGGGACTATGCTATTGCTATAGCTATATTGTTAGCTTTTTTGCTGTGTGATTATACAGGGATCCCTGTATGTGCTATTGGGTAATGATTGATTCACATATGCTATATACCTTAGATCATTAATTGAATGTTTTTTCTTTAGTTAGTTATTTTTTATTTTTGCACATTGTATACATACTTTTATAAATTGTGTTTATTTTTGCTCATTAAGCATCCGTGTTTGTGCGTTCTTGAGATTCTGGTTGTTCTTATTATCAGGTGCCGCTGGCCCCGCCCGGCCCTGCCCATGTTGTACCCGCCGACCACGCCCACTCCACCACACGTCAGATCAGTTGGAAGGCCAGGTGTGTTTGTCCTCACTCGCAGTCTCTACTGCGCATGACAGCTTCAGACAAACACACTTGGCCTTTTATTATATAGGATTAGTTATAGTAGGTTCAAAAGAGGACTGGGGTTTGAAATTGTGTTTAGAGTCATGTCCTTTTTTTCTTTGTCCTTGAAGAAGTCCTTAAGTTTAAGTTGTAAAACATGTATATCTACTATTTTATTAAACTTGTAATTCCTCTGAAAAAGTTTCTACCATATTACTTGAAACATGACTGATAGTTACATGTAGTATTAGGTATGGATATAGCGCACTTTATCATCGATCACTTTTACAATATGTTTTTTAATATGGTTTTAAAATGTTTTAAATATTGTCCTCCCACTGTGCTGCATAAGAATCAGATGACGTCCAGGATCACAACAGTGTTCCTTAGTCTTAGTGTCACAGAATCTGACATATAGTGCATAGAGGAGAGGGGATATGACAAGAGAATGGTCACTGAAACCATGCCCAAGGTAATGGAACGGTTCCAAGATGGGATCACAAGTGACAAGGGCATCAACACCAGTGAAGACAGCATTAATTTCATTACTACATTTGACACAATGCATCAACAAGTCTGCTCCACATTCAGGAAATATTGGGACAAGACCTTTCCATTCCAGCAGACTCTGCAACCAAGGATGGCATATCGACGAGCTAGCAACCTTAGAGATCTGCTTGTCCAAACGGACCGCGTGAGGTGTTATGAAGAACAGACCTGGTTAAAATCCACTAAAAAAGACTGCTTTAAATGTGGAGATTGTATTACATGCGACAGCATGTTAAAAGGTGACACTTTTCAACACCCACATCATAACAAGAGATTTAAGATAAACTACAGATTGACCTGTACAAGTACCCATGTCATCTATATCCTGATTTGCCCGTGTTCCCTGGTGTATGTGGGTAAAATGGTTACCACGTTTAGCGAAAGGATGGCTAACCATCAATGTGTGGTCAAAGAAGCCCTTGTGAAAGGTGACTCTGCAATGATAGCAAGAAGGTGACAGCAAATTCAAGTTTTATTTAGTGAAGACAAAAGTACATAGGCAACGTTTCGGGACCTTATCCCTTAGTCATGCCATGCCAAACAAACATACAAAAATGACTTATATACTAGTATGCCACTAGATGGTGCTCAAGAATATTTAACTCTTTCCATGATTAAATCTAATCCACTCTATATATCTATTATTTAACTTATTATTAGTAATACAAATTTAAAAGTTTTTTCTCCCAACTCTTTACATTTTAAGCAGCAAATAGCTACAATTGCATATTAGAATATCTTGAATTATCAATGAAAACTATCCATATTTCACAAGAACACTGTTAAATCCCATTCTTTATTTAACCTTTTTGGTTCAAAGCATTCTAATTGATATATCCAATAGGACTCCCTTTGCTTAAGTAATAACTCCCTATTCCCACCTCTGCGTGGTATGTCAATAAAATCTATAATCTAAAACTTCAATTGACTAATTTAATGGCCGGACTGCCGTGAGAGACAGAGAGCTCTAAAGAGGGGGGATAGAGAGAGCAGAAGAGGGGGGATAAAGAGAGAGACAGCAAAAGAGAGGGGGGAGAGTGCACAAAAGAGAGGGGGGAGAGTGCACAAAAGAGAGGGAGGAGAGAGCACAAAAGAGAGGGGTGAGAGAGCACAAAAGAGAGGGGGGAGAGAGCACAAAAGAGAGGGGGAGAGAGCACAAAAGAGAGGGGGAGAGAGCACAAAAGAGAGTGAGAGAAAGCACAAAAGAGAGGGGGAGAGAGCACAAAAAAGAGGGGGGAGAGAGAACAAAAGAGAGGGGGAGAGATCACAAAAGAGAGGGGGAGAGAGCACAAAAGAGAGGGGGGAGAGAGCACAAAAGAGAGGGGGAGAGAGCACAAAAGAGAGGCAGGAGAGAACACAAAAGAGAAGGGGGAGAGAACACAAAAGAGAGGGGGGAGAGAGCACAAAAGAGAGGGGGAGAGAGCACAAAAGAGAGGGGGACAGAGAGAGCACAAAAGAGAGGGGAGAGAGCACAAACAAGAGGGGGAGAGAGCACAAAAGAGAGGGGAGAGAGAGAGTGCAAAAGAGAGGGGGGAGAGAGAGAGCACAAAAGAGAAGGGGAGAGAGAGAACACAAAAGAGAGGGGGGCACGAGAGAGCGCAAAAGAGAGGGGGAGAGAGAGCCAAAAGAGAGGGGGGAGATTGTGCAAAAGAGAGGGGGGAGAGAGCAAAAAAGAGAGGGAGAGAGCACAAAAGAGAGGGGGAGAGCACAAAAGAGAGGGGGAGAGAGCACAAAAGAGAGGGGGAGGTGTTATGAAGAACAGACCTGGTTAAAATCCACTAAAAAAGGCTGCTTTAAATGTGGAGATTGTATTACATGCGACAGCATGTTAAAAGGTGACACTTTTCAACACCCACATCGTAACAAGAGATTTAAGATAAACTACAGATTGACCTGTACAAGTACCCATGTCATCTATATCCTGATTTGCCCGTGTTCCCTGGTGTACGTGGGTAAAACAGTTATCACGTTTAGGGAAAGGATGGCTAACCATTGCTGTGCATTCAGAGAAGCCCTTGTGAAAGGTGACTCTGATCAGCCAGTTACACGCCACTTTGAGCATTTTCGGCATAGCGTCTCTAGTTTAAGGACCATGTTGATTGATCAAGTGCCACTGTTATCACGGGGAGGAAATATGGCTAATCGACTGCCCCGATTTGAGACCAGATGGGTCTACACTCTGGATGCTGTAGCCCCTAAGGGGTTAAATAAGTTGCTGGACTTTGGGCCATTTTATCTGAGTGACTGAGTCTTATATGGTTATCGTCTAATATGCCTATAAGACACACCACAATACCCCAATGGAGCATTTGGATTATACACCTATGGTTAAGATGTGTTATCCGTCTAAGGACTGTATCTGTTATTTATCTGACCACCTAAGTCCTCTGAAAAAGTTTCTACCATATTAGTAGTATTAGGTATGTATATAGCGCACTTTACCATCGATCACTTTTACGATATGTTTTTAAATATGGTTTTAATATGTTTTAAATATTTTCCTCCCACTGTGCTGCATAAGAATCAGATGACGTCCAGGATCACAACAGTGTTCCTTAGTCTTAGTGACACAGAATCTGACATATAGGGCGTATTGTGATTGGATGTTGGGCTATCAATAGAAAACACGCTTCTTGAATATGTGCAATCGGTGTGAGACGCATGCCGATTACATCATCAATAGGTGACCTAGCACGCGGGCCGCAGAAGCGGCTCGACACCGGAGGACAATGCACGCTGGGTATTTAAGGTTTGGTGATTTAGATAAGTACAGCTTTTTGGTACAGATTATTGCTGTATTATGCATTTGACAAAGAGGATGAAATATTCTCGAAACGTTATGCTTTTTTACTAAGTGACATTAAAGGTTATATTTTAACTTTATTAACCAGTGAGTGCCTTCGTTTCTTTAATAATATTTATATATTATATACAGGGAGTGCAGAATTATTAGGCAAGTTGTATTTTTGAGGATTAATTTTATTATTGAACAACAACCATGTTCTCAATGAACCAAAAAAACTCATTAATATCAAAGCTGAATAGTTTTGGAAGTAGTTTTTAGTTTGTTTTTAGTTATAGCTATTTTAGGGGGATATCTGTGTGTGCAGGTGACTATTACTGTGCATAATTATTAGGCAACTTAACAAAAAACAAATATATACCCATTTCAATTATTTATTTTTTTACCAGTGAAACCAAAATAACATCTCAACATTCACAAATATACATTTCTGACAAAACAAACAAAACAAAAACAAATCAGTGACAATATAGCCACCTTTTTTTGCAAGGACACTCAAAAGCCTGCCATCCATGGATTCTGTCAGTGTTTTGATCTGTTCACCATCAACATTGCGTGCAGCAGCAACCACAGCCTCCCAGACACTGTTCAGAGAGGTGTACTGTTTACCCTCCTTGTAAATCTCACATTTCATGATGGACCACAGGTTCTCAATGGGGTTCAGATCAGGTGAACAAGGAGGCCATGTCATTAGATTTTCTTCTTTTATACCCTTTCTTGCCAGCCACGCTGTGGAGTACTTGGACGCGTGTGATGGAGCATTGTCCTGCATGAAAATCATGTTTTTCTTGAAGGATACAGACTTCTTCCTGTACCACTGCTTGAAGAAGGTGTCTTCCAGAAACTGGCAGTAGGACTGGGAGTTGAGCTTGACTCCATCCTCAACCCGAAAAGGCCCCACAAGCTCATCTTTGATGATACCAGCCCAAACCAGTACTCCACCTCCACCTTGCTGGCGTCTGAGTCGGACTGGAGCTCTCTGCCCTTTACCAATCCAGCCACGGGCCCATCCATCTGGCCCATCAAGACTCACTCTCATTTCATCAGTCCATAAAACCTTAGAAAAATCAGTCTTGAGATATTTCTTGGCCCAGTCTTGACGTTTCAGCTTGTGTGTCTTGTTCAGTGGTGGTCGTCTTTCAGCCTTTCTTACCTTGGCCATGTCTCTGAGTATTGCACACCTTGTGCTTTTGGGCACTCCAGTGATGTTGCAGCTCTGAAATATGGCCAAACTGGTGGCAAGTGGCATCTTGGCAGCTGCACGCTTGACTTTTCTCAGTTCATGGGCAGTTATTTTGCGCCTTGGTTTTTCCACATGCTTCTTGTGACCCTGTTGACTATTTTGAATGAAACGCTTGATTGTTCGATGATCACGCTTCAGAAGCTTTGCAATTTTAAGAGTGCTGCATCCCTCTGCAAGATATCTCACTATTTTTGACTTTTCTGAGCCTGTCAAGTCCTTCTTTTGACCCATTTTGCCAAAGGAAAGGAAGTTGCCTAATAATTATGCACACCTGATATAGGGTGTTGATGTCATTAGACCACACCCCTTCTCATTACAGAGATTCACATCACCTAATATGCTTAATTGGTAGCAGGCTTTCGAGCTTATACAGCTTGGAGTAAGACAACATGCATAAAGAGGATGATGTGGTCAAAATACTAATTTGCCTAATAATTCTGCACACAGTGTATATATATATATATATATATATATATATATATATATATATTGATTTATCTATTCCTATAGAAATATAAATATAGATATCTATTTTACATTAACATTATTAGATATATATAGAAATATATATTTAATATTAAAAATGACTATGTGAAGAACAGAGGAATGTAAAATAGTGCTTTAGATCTAACATGGTGTTGGGTTAAGGCATGTGAAGAATTGCTAATATCAAAGTGTGTTTTTTAAATATCACATAAAATATTAATAATAATTATTAAAAATTATTCTACATAAATAATTCTAAATAATCCATAGAATATAGATATGTATTTTACAGTAAGTATAATAATTTTTAATAATTACTATTAATATTTTTTCATATTTTATATGTAATATTTCAAAAACGCTCTTTGAGATTAGTAATTCTTCATGAACGCTAATCCGACACCACATTAGACCTAAAGCACAAAACTCAAATTGTGTTACCATTATTTTAAATTCCTATGTTCTTCAAATAGAAAAAAAAATGCAATTTTGTATTATTAAATATATATTTCTACATACAGTATATCTGATAATGTTAACATAAAATAGATATCTATACCTATATATCTATAGGGAGAGAGATTTGCGCAGCAGAAGACATTTATATAAACATACATATCCATAGTTAAAGATGTATATGATTATATATGTATCTCTTTGTTAAAGTCCTTTGCCTGCCTTTTTTTCTAACACCTGAGATCTCATATCTTTGAGCCCTTATAACTTGTGCAACATCTTTTTGTGAATAATTTTTATTAGATGGTGCTAGTATGAGTGTAACTGTACTTTGTAATGTATTGTTGATGTGTTTTGTGCAACTTTTTTTTTTTGCAAAACAGTTAACCAGCGCTCTGAGATGGCGGTAACCATTCTAGCGTAAATTGCGATCGCGGTCAACTTGCAATATGAGCACAATTTAACCTGCACGCAAACATGTTGTAAACTGTTGAAAATCAAAGAAAATAGTATATCTAGTCTAGGAGGGTAATATGGGAAATCACATAACATCCATGTGATATACCGGTCTCCCCTTAGAGCTCTACTTATATATCATGATCTGCCTTATGAGTGCAAATGCTCAGGTTCATTTAGGACTTTACTTATATATCCTCAGACATGAACCCTACCAAAAACATTCTTGTAGAAATATATAACGACTGGGTAAAATTGCTGCACATAGAATGTAATGGCTGCTATATTTGTTTACAGCTAAACACACATCAATAAACTTAAAAGCTATCCTTTGGCTCCTAAAAAAGACTCACTCAACTAGGGATAAGGAAGATAATGGATGAACAAACAAACTGTATCTTTGAACAGAAGGAGATGGGGGCTGGGAACACCTAGTCTAATTCACTAAATTACTCCTTTGAAAGTGCAAGATTTATTAAATCACAAGGAAACAAAGGAAAATCCAGCCAACATGTAACGAGGATCAGTCCACAGAATCTCAGATACATTCATTGTGGGCAAAATATGCAATGCCTGCAGGCGGACCGGTTTGCAAGTAGTTTCTGCTTCTTAAAGAACCACTAAACAAAGTAGAATGGCATAATAAAGAGACAATGCCAAATCACTTAGGGCCCGATCCGATATGCAGCATCGCCCGCAAAAGCCGGCGACGCCAGATTTTGCACGATTTTGGTATTACATATACGGCGTAGCATACAAGTTACGCGCGTATATTTCAGCCTTCGCCCGTATTTTTTTTACCCATAGACTGATATAGAACAGACCTGCAATTTGGTATCCAATATACAGCGTAAGCGCGCAGAATTCAGAAAATCTACTCCATTCTCATCTCACCACAAATTGCAGGCGCAGCAACTCTTGCACTGACTAAAAAAACAATGTAACTCTCTGAAGGCCTAACAAACGCATGCGCAATCACATACATATCAGCCGCTTGATCTCAAACAGTTAAACCTCTTCTAAGAATTTATTATTCCTGCCCCTGCAAGTGTGTCAAACCAATCACAAACAGCACAACCTCTCAACAGGAAGCCTAAAAAACCCGCCAATGCACATCCTCATTAGCCACCATGTTTCCCCTGCTTTCCATAGAGAGGCAGCATCATGGGGCACAAGGGGTGCATCATGGGGCACAAGGGGTACTGGAAGCCCTACAAGCCCCTGTTGTTCTGTCTATACATGCTGATTCTATAGTTGCTGCTGAGGTCCCTGGTCATGGTGCTGTAGCCGTCCCTGCTCCTGCTGCTGCTGTCCCTGCTGCAGCTGGTCATAGAATTACATACTGCGGATTTCCACTGCATGTAAGTGAAACTACTACATCCCACCCCCCTTCCCTTAACCACCCTAATTAAATGAAAATGTCTCATTTGTTTAATTCATGTTTAGGTCACTATGATTTATTGACTATCATTAATAAGAATGAAAATGGATGTTTATACCTTATGTTCACACCTTCTGTAAAAACATTATTATTTATATATATATATATATATATATATATATATATATATATATATATATATATATATATATATATATAGATATACCCAGGCCATGTGTCAATTTCTATTGGATGTGAGAAACCTTGATTTACATCTTATAAGTGAATATTACTATATGTTACCTTCATACACAAATATGTGATGTGGTTTATAGAACATGAATATGTCATAAACATGATAATATTACTTTTTTTGGGTCATTTCCACACAGGCCTTATTACATGTTTTAACAATATTACTGTAGTAAAACACACCTCACATGGATGTAGATGACAATTATATGGTAAATAACAGAGTACAAGATTTATGGTGAACTATAAGAATATTTATTTCTTTTTAGGCTTCTTGGATGAGGGGGCTGAGGTGACTGTAGTGGATTTCCTTGTTCTCCTGGTTTGAGACGATTCAGATGTTTCTGCTGGTGTGCTGGCCACAGATGATAGGCTGGAGGCAGTGTCCTGCTGGTGTGTAAAGTGCTCAACCAACACACCCAAGAGTTGATTTTGTTCTCGCCATCTATTGTCCATCTGCATATCAGACAGAATTTGCATCATCTGTGACTGGTTTTGAACAATTCCACTTAATGATGCTGCCATGTCCCTCTACAGCTCTATGCTATGCTTGTGTAACCTCTCTTGGCTCCTGTGTAACCTCTCTTGGCCCCTGTGAAACCTCTCTTGGCCTCTTTGTCTGCTCTCGCAGCTTGTTATGAGCCTCCTCTGGAGTGCAATGTATTCCTCACCCAGGGGAGAATACAATGCATCCACAGGCTCTTGAGCAGCAGGGCTTCTAGGTGCTTGAGGTGCAGGTTCAGCTGCATCTGCTGGTTCCTGTGGGACATTTTTATCTGCATCTGCTGGTGCTTGTGGGACATTTTCAGCTGCATCTGCTGGTGCTTATGGGACATTTTCAGCTGCATCTGCTGGTGCTTGTGGGACATTTTCAGCTGCATCTGCTGGTGCTAGAGTACTTTCAGCTATATGTTCATCTGCAGAAGGTGGAGCTCTCCCAAGTGAAGAGGATAGTGGAGCACTCCCAAGTGAAGAGGATGGTGGAGTTCTCCCAAGTGAAGAGGATGGTCGAGCTCTCCCAAGTGAAGAGGATGGTGGAGCTCTCAGGGTGGATTGATAGTCCCACTGATGACCAGTGTGTGACCACTCAGCCTGTCCAGTTGGCACTTCTTGTGACATAGCCTGTGTGTAAAAGCCATGACTGCCCTGAGATTGTGTTGGGGGGGGGGGGGGGGTAAATACATGGACCGTTTGTGGCTGTCTTGGCTCCCCCTCAAAGCCTAAAGAAGAATATTCCTCTGGCCAGGAATCTTGCCAGGGGTCATATGTCAATGGTGGTGGCATCACTTCCGGGTCCTCAACTGAAGCCATCCAACCCTGCTCATGCCTGGGAGCATAATGTTCACGTGGTTGCCTGAAGACTGGTGGTGGTGGCTGCATGTCTGTGACTGGTGGTGGTGGTGGAGGTGGCGGCATGCCTGTGACTGGTGGTGGTGGTGGAGGTGGAGGTGGCGGCATACCTGTTTGCATCCTTGTGACAGGAGGTTCTGTGGAGCAGTCAAATGATGAGAGGGATTAGTACAGTCATATATATGTCCATGTGGGCATACAATGTACATTGATACATGCTAGGGCCTATACGGATTCTCATGTCAAAATCTATAACATGCATGTGCACATTGTGATTTGTGATATGAGGGATTTTAATATGCGCAGTATACAGGTATGTGTTTCATACAATAGTTATGTGTACATGTCAATGATGGAAAAAATGTGTTCTTTAAAGGGACACTGTAACCAAAAATAAACTTAACATATATCAATTAAAAGATTTGAAAAAATACACTTTTCAAATCACTCTAATTTTCAAATAATTACTGTTTCGCCGCTATTATATTACATTTTTTAAATATTTTCTAAACCCACTCAGTGGATACTGTTGCTGGGTGTGCAATCCGGACGGAGAACCGAAGTTAGAATATGGCAGCACCTAGCTGCAATGCGCATGCGCAGACTTGCGGAACGTCATTAAAGACGTCTATGGGGGGTAGTTATCAACGTGTCAACTTTCCTGCCTTCGCCGGCCCAATACGCCGCCTAAGCTCGCCTCACATCGCCGCCGCGGACCTGAAAAAATTCGCCTAAGTTATCAAGTAAAGCTGTCAAAAAGCTGCGGGGCGATGAGCAGCGGACTGTGAGAGTTATCACTCATCCGATCTCGCTGCTCTTCGGCTGTTTGACAGCTTTCTTGCTAGCCTATCACTAAGCACTCACACTAAACTACACTGTTCTACCCCCTATACCGGCACCCCCGGAGCCCCCCGCAACTAAATAAAGTTACTAACCCCTAAACCGCCGCTCCTAGACCCTGCCGCAAGTCTTATAAATGTATTAACCCCTAAACCACCGCTCCCGGACACCGCTGCCACCTACATTATACCTAGTAACCCCTATCCTGCCCCCCTATACCGTCGCACTCTATAATAAAGTTATTAACCCCTATCCTGCTGATCCCGCACCTCGCCGCAAATAAATAAATAGTTTAACCCCTAAACTGCCACTCCCTGAACCCGCCGCAACCTATATTAAATTTATTAACCCCTATCCTGCCCCTCCTACACCGTCGCCACCTATAATAAATTTATTAACCCCTATCCTGCCCCCAACTACACCGCCGCCACTGTAATAAAATTATTAACCCCTAAACCTAAGTCTAACACTAACCCTAACACCCCCCTAACTTAAATATTAATTAAATAAATCTAAATAATATTTCTATTATGAACTAAGTTAATCCTATTTAAAACTAAATACTTACCTATAAAATAAACCCTAATATAGCTACAATATAAATAATAATTATATTGTAGCTATCTTAGGATTTAATTTTATTTTACAGGCACCTTTCAATTTATTTTAACTAGGTACAATAGCTATTAAATAGTTATTAACTATTTAATAGCTTAACTAGCTAAAATAAAGAGAAATGTACCTGTAAACTAAAAACTAACCTAAGTTACAATTACACCTAACACTACACTATCATTAAATAAATTATTCCTATTTAAAACTTAATACTTACCTGTAAAATAAACCCTAAGATAGCTACAATGTAATTAATAATTACATTGTAGCTATCTTAGGATTTATATTTATTTTACAGGTAACTGTATTTATTTTAGCTAGTTAGAATAGTTATTAAATAGTTATTAACTATTTAATAACTACCTAGCTAAAAGAAATACAAAAGTACCTGTAAAATAAATCCTAACCTAAGTTACAATTAAACCTAACACTACACAATCATTAAATAAATTAAATAAACTACCTACAAATAACTACAATTAAATACAATTACATAAACTAACTAAAGTACAAAAAATAAAAAAAAGCTAAGTTACAAAAAATAAAAAAATAAGTTACAAACATTTAAAAAAATATTACAACAATTTTAAGCTACTTACACCTAATCTAAGCCCCCTAATAAAATAACAAACCCCCCCAAAATAAAAAAATGCCCTACCCTATTCTACATTAAAAAAGTTCAAAGCTCTTTTACCTTACCAGCCCTTAAAAGGGCCTTTTGTGGGGGCATGCCCCAAAGAGTTCAGCTCTTTTGCCTGTAAAAGAAAAATACAACCCCCCCAACATTAAAACCCACCACCCACATAACCCTAATCTAACCCAAACCCCCCTTAAAATAACCTAACACTAATCCCCTGAAGATCATCCTACCTTTAGTCATCTTCACTCAGCCGAGCCACTGATGGAACTGAAGAGGACATCCGGACCGGCAGAAGTGATCATCCAAGGGGCGCTGAAGAAATCTTCCATCCGATGAAGTGATCCTCCAAGCGGTGCTGAAGAAATCTTCCATCCGGGCAAGGTCATCTTCCAAGAGGCGCTGAAGAAGTCTTCTATCTGGGCGAGGTCATCTTCGAAGCCGGGTCTTGAATCTTCATCCCGCCGACGCGGAACATCCTTCTTTCCCGACGGACTACCGACGAATGAAGGCTCCTTTAAGGGACGTCATCCAAGATGGCGTTCCTTCAATTTTATCAGCCAATCGGAATTAAGGTAGGAAAAATCTGATTGGCTGATGGAATCAGCAAATCGGATTCAATTTCAATCCAATTGGCTGATCCAATCAGCCAATCAGATTGAGTTTGCATTCTATTGGCTGGATCAGATTTTTCCTACCTTAATTCCGATTGGCTGATAGAATCCTATCAGCCAATCGGAATTGAAGGGACGCCATCTTGGATGACGTCCCTTAAAGGAGCCTTCATTCGTCGGTAGTCCGTCGGGAAAGAAGGATGTTCCGCGTCGGCGGGATGAAGATTCAAGACCCGGCTTCGAAGATGACCTCGCCCGGATAGAAGACTTCTTCAGCGCCTCTTGGAAGATGACCTCGCCCGGATGGAAGATTTCTTCAGCGCCGCTTGGAGGATCACTTCATCGGATGGAAGATTTCTTCAGCGCCCCTTGGATGATCACTTCTGCCGGTCCGGATGTCCTCCTCAGTTCCATCGGTGGCTCGGCTGAGTGAAGACGACTAAAGGTAGGATGATCTTCAGGGGATTAGTGTTAGGTTATTTTAAGGGGGGTTTGGGTTAGATTAGGGGTATGTGGGTGGTGGGTTTTAATGTTGGGGGGGGTTGTATTTTTCTTTTACAGGCAAAAGAGCTGAACTCTTTGGGGCATGCCCCCACAAAAGGCCCTTTTAAGGGCTGGTAAGGTAAAAGAGCTTTGAACTTTTTTAATGTAGAATAGGGTAGGGCATTTTTTTATTTTGGGGGGGTTTGTTATTTTATTAGGGGGCTTAGATTAGGTGTAAGTAGTTTAAAATTGTTGTAATATTTTTTTAAATGTTTGTAACTTATTTTTTTTAATTTTTTGTAACTTAGCTTTTTTATTTTTTGTACTTTAGTTAGTTTATGTAATTGTATTTAATTGTAGTTATTTGTAGGTAGTTTATTTGATTTATTTAATGATAGTGTAGGTTTAATTGTAACTTAGGTTAGGATTTATTTTACAGGTAATTTTGTATTTCTTTTAGCTAGGTAGTTATTAAATAGTTAATAACTATTTAATAACTATTCTAACTAGCTAAAATAAATACAAAGTTACCTGTAAAATAAATATAAATCCTAAGATAGCTACAATGTAATTATTAATTATATTGTAGCTATCTTAGGGTTTATTTTACAGGTAAGTATTTAGTTTTAAATAGGAATAATTTATTTAAGTATAGTGTAGTGTTAGGTGTAATTGTAACTTAGGTTAGTTCTTAGTTTACAGGTACATTTCTCTTTATTTTAGCTAGGTAAGCTATTAAATAGTTAATAACTATTTAATAGCTATTGTACCTAGTTAAAATAAATTGAAAGGTACCTGTAAAATAAAAATAAATCCTAAGATAGCTACAATATAATTATTATTTATATTGTAGCTATATTAGGGTTTATTTTATAGGTAAGTATTTAGTTTTAAATAGGATTAACTTAGTTCATAATAGAAATATTATTTAGATTTATTTAATTAATATTTAAGTTAGGGGGTGTTAGGGTTAGTGTTAGACTTAGGTTTAGGGGTTAATAAATTTATTACAGTGGCGGCGGTGTAGTGGGGGGCAGGATAGGGGTTAATAAATGTATTATAGGTGGCGACGGTGTAGGGGGGGCAGATTAGGGGTTAATAAATTTAATATAGGTTGCGGCAGGGTCAGGGAGCGGCGGTTTAGGGGTTAAACTATTTATTTATTTGCGGCGAGGTGCGGGATCGGCAGGATAGGGGTTAATAACTTTATTATAGGGGGGGCAGGATAAGGGGTTACTAGGTATCATGTAGGTGGCGGTGGGCTCCGGGAGCGGCGGTTTAGGGGTTAATAGGTATAGAGTAGCTTGCGGTGGGCTCCGGGAGCGGCGGTTTAGGGGTTAATATGTATAAAGTAGCTTGCGGTGGGCTCCGGGAGCGGCGGTTTAGGGGTTAATCATTTTATTTAGTTGCAGCGGTGTAGGGGGGGACAGATTAGAGGTGTTTAGACTCGGGGTACATGTTAGGGTGTTAGGTGTAGACAGCTCCCATAGGAATGAATGGGATGTCTGGCAGCAGCGAACTTGTACTTTCGCTATGGTCAGACTCCCATTGATTCCTATGGGGTCCGCCGCCTCCAGGGTGGCGGTTTGAAAACCAGGTACGCTGGGCCGGAAAAGTGCCGAGCGTACCTGCTAGTTTTTTGATAACTAGCAAAATTAGTCAGATTGTGCCGCACTTGTGTGCGGAACATCTGGAGTGACGTAAGAATCGATCTGTGTCGGACTGAGTCCGGCGGATCGAAGTTTACGTCACAAAATTCTACTTTTGCCGGTATCTAGGGCTTGATAACTAAGGCGAATCAGCCTCGCCACAAATACGCTGCGGAATTCCAGCGTATTTGAGGTTGACGGCTTGATAACTACCCCCCTATGCCTGGATAAAACAGGTTTCAGAAGCAGATGCGTGAGCTCAAGGGCGTAATGCGCATGTGCAATCCGACAATTGCATATTAATGATATGCAACTAGATGGCCGCTGATTGGAGGAAGCAATGAACGATTGCACAGCCCATATTAGTGGGTTGTCGTTCATTACGTCATGACGAAAAATATAAAAACATTTTTTAATATGATAAACGGATCGTTTCACATTGAATGTAAGTGCATTTTGTTAGTCTCATATTAAAAAATGTTTTTATATAATCGTTGTACATACAAAAAATCTTTTCAGAGTAATCCTTTAAGTGACACTATGGTCACACAATTTCCTTTAGCCTGATGTAGGCACATAATGTGCTTTCTTGAGCTAAAAGTATTGTGATGGCTATAGTGTCCATTTACTGAAAACTCTACATGTGGCTTGTGGCCTGTGTTACTCTGAGACATGTTAGTATTGCACTATTCCACCTCATATCATGAATTGCATTGTGTTAAGTAGCATTAATGTAAAATATAATTGTAGATGTTTTTGTTAGTAGGCCAAATACCATGCTCCTCATTGTGTACATGAATGTGTGACATTAAAGGATGTTATATCTCAAATACATATAATACTGGTGTGTGGGATGTTACTCACCAGCATGATGTGCTGTGATTGCAGCCCCTGAGTAGCCTCTGGAAGTCCACGGACTGCTGTGATACTATCGACCTGCGTATCATCTCCTGCCAGGTGTTGTATTCTATGTCCAGGGGTGGACCACCGCCTGTTCCCCTCTGGTGCATAGCTTCCTGCCCCATCTTTTCTTTCGCACGCCTCTTGCAGTCATTCCACCGCTTTTTAAGGCCCTCAACAGTCCTCCTCTGCGGGGCCACACTGTTGACGGCATCCTCTACCGCCAACCATGCTGTTTTACGCCTTTTGGCACTGCCTTTGCCCTTCTCCTGGCCAAAGAGGGCACTGTGATTGTCCATGATGGCCTGGACTAGAGCAACATTTTCATTGAATGAGAAGTTTGGACATCTCATCCTCTCACCCTCCGTGGACACCTGGCTTGCTCCCTGTGATGCCCCTGGTGTGGGTTCCTCCCTATCCTCTCCTTCCTCCCCCCTTCTGTCCCCATGTGCACCCTCTGTCCCTCTTCTAGATGTGCCTGGTCTCTGGGGCTCTCGGGCATCTCTCCTCCCATCATCCCTTCTAGCTCTTCCTCTCCCCACTCCACATACTCCCTGACGGGGACCCCACTGCTCCTCCTGTCCTCTACAATACTCCACTCCCTGCCACTCCTCTCCCCTCCTCCCCTCCGCCCTACCTCTCCCTGCCATCCTCACACTACACACACTTACACACTCACACTCACTCCCAGTTCAATCACACACAATCACAACCAAACACTCAGCCTATCACACTGTAAAATTGATATAAAATGTGTGAGGTGTTTGAAAAAAAAAAGTGTGGTGTCTTTGTATATGTATGTATGCAATATGTGTGCAATATGTAAAAAGATTTGTAAGTTTACAAGCTTAACCAACCAACAATGCGACCTAACTAACTCCTCTGTTTGCGCCTCTCTCTCTACTCTAACTAATCCTCCACTCCAGTGTAGTGTTCTGTAGCTCAACGAACCATCCAAACACACTGAAGAAAATGGCGGCTGCGCATGGGTTTATATATGACTTTTGAATAGCGTAATTACGTGTCGCATTTTTAGATGGAGTCGCGGTTCATTTTTACGAGTGTTAGCCTAATTTGCATAAAACTACTCTTTATTGAGACTTTACATGGACAAAATACAGGCGTAAGTTACTTGCGACGACTAAAATGTGTATTTGCGCACTTTTCGGAAGATCGCCAGTTTGTCCTACTTACGCCAGTTTAGCATCTAACGGCGCAGTATATGTAATACCCCCGATGTGCGAAGTGAAATTACAGGCGGCGCGGGTGACCACGCTTGCGCCAAAAACTACGCTGTATATCGGATCGCGCCCTTAGTTTGCATTGCAAATGAGTGATAGATTTTTTTCTGACAAATGTCAGTTAGTTACATTTTCCTTCCTAATGCATCATGTGACAGACATCAGGCAATAACAAAATACATATACATATATTCTGTAAATCTTCCACATGCTCAGTAGCAGCTGGTGACTCAGAAAATGTGCATACAAAAACTACACATTTAGATAATGGATGTGACTTGGAAAGTTGTTTAAAATTGTTTGCTCTATCTGACTGTCCCTTTAAATATGTGACAGCAGGCTCGTTAATGCAAACCTGCGCCACATAGCCCAGAAAGCTGTGAATGCAGCTTAATAAATCTAGCTATGTGATCGAATTAACAAATCCTGTCCATGAATTAGTCTGTTAACTCCATTGGCTGGGAAAGTAAGCTGATGAATGTTGCACTTTTGTGTATTCTGAATACAACTGACTCCAATAAGGATAACTGCATAAATTAAAGGGACCTTCAAGTGCAAAAATAAAATGTTCTATTTCATATAAATCCCATGAAATACTATGAATTTAAAGGGTCATGAAACCCAAAAATTTTCTTTCATGATTCAGATAGAGAATACAATTTTAAACAACTTTCCAATTTACTTCTATTATTTAATTTGCTTCCATCTCTTGTTATCATTTGCTGAACGGTTTATCTAGGCAAGTTCATGAGCAGCAGAGAAACTAGGTTCTAACTGTTGATTGGTGGCTGCATATATATATTGAAGGTGATTGGCTCACTCATGTGTTCAGTTAGAAACTAGTAGTGCATTGCTGCTCCTTCAACAAATTATACCAAGAGAATGAAACAGATAATAGAAGTAAATTAGAAAGTTGTTTAAAATTGTATTCTCTATCTGAATCATGAAAGAAACATTTTGGGTTTCATGTCCCTTTAACTCCTTGAAACCATGTGGTCAGAGTTGCATTTGTGAAAAACAACAACTAATCTTGCTTTTTATTAGAATGTGATCCGTGACTGGAGCATATTTATGTATGCCTGCTTCCCATTTGCTGAAAATACTGTATCCTCATTTGGAGTGCCACAACAGCACTATTTTGAATATCTTTTTAATGCATTTGTAAGGGCTAAACACATACAGCTAGATTACGAGTTTTGCTGTAAGAGCGGCTCGGTACTAACTTACAAGTTATTGTAACTGCTCACCTCCCTATAGCGCTGCTATTACAGGTTTGCAAAAACCCGGGGTTAGCAGGCAATAAGTGAACGTAGAGCAAAATTGAGCTCCATACCGCACTCCAATACCAGCGCTGCTTTGAGCTGGTTTTACGTGCTCGTGCACGATTTCCCCATAGACATCAATGGAGAGAGCCGGCTGAAAAAAGTACAGATAAATTTGTATTTATTTTAGCTAGGTAGTTAGTAAATAGTTAATAACTATTTACTAACCAGTCTACCTAGTTAAAAAAAATACAAACTTAGCTGTGAAATAAAAATAAAACCTAAGATAGATACAATGTAACTATTAGTTATATTGTAGCTAGCTTAGGTTTTTTTTTTTATAGGTAAGTATTTAGTTTTAAATAGGAATTATTTAGTTATTAATAGTAGGTTTTATTTAGATTTATTTTAATTACATTAAAGTTAGTGGGTGTTAGGGTTAGACTTAGAGTTAGGGGTTAATAACTTTAGTATAGTGGCGGCGACGTTGGGGGCGGAAGATTAGGAGTTAATAAATGTAGGTAGGTGGCGGCGATGTTAGGGACGGCAGATTAGGGGTTAATAAGTGTAATGTAGGTGGCGGCGACATTGGGGCGGCAGATTAGGGGTTAATAAGTGTAGGTAGGTGGCGGTGATGTTAGGGGCAGCAGATTGGGGTTAATAAGTGTAATGTATGTGGGGCGAGGTCGGGGGGGCGGCAGATTAGGGGTTAATAAGTATAATGTAGGTATCGGCAGTGTTGGGGGCGGCAGATTAGGGGTTAATATGTTTATTATAGTGGCGGCGATGCCCGGAGTGGAAGATTAGGGGTTAATAATTTTATTTTAGTGTTTGCGATGCGGGAGGGCCTCGGTTTAGGGGTTAATAGGTAGTTTATGGGTGTTAGTGTACTTTGTAACACTTTAGTTATGAGGTTTATGTTACGGCGTTGTAGCATAAAACCCATACCTACTGACTTTCAGTTTACGGTATGGATCTTGACGGTATAGGGTGCACCGCTCACTTTTTGGCCTCCCAGGCAAACTCGTAATACCGGCGCAAAGGAAGTCCCATTGAAAAAGGACTTCTGGAAAGTTACGTAACAGCCAAAAAAGTGTGCGGTACAGCTAAACCTGCAAGACTCATAATACCAGCGGTAGTGAAAAAGAGCCTTAACGCTGCTTTTTCACTCATACCGCAAAACTCGTAATCTAGCCGATAGCCAACAAAATTAATTTGTTACAAAAAAGAGCATATTATTTGTAGACTAGAATTTCTCTTTAGCTGTATACATGTGATGCCAATCTATCCTGCATTGCCTCTATGCAATAGAAAAAAAAAACCAAATACATTATTATTATTATTTGTAATGTGCCAACAGGGCTATATAAGGTTAATTTAAAGATGGCAGAATAATTAGGGCTCTACTCCCTAAAGAGTGTACAATCTATTGATGGCTGGAGACAAAAGGTGAGTTTGTGGATTAAATGTAATAATTATTTTATTCCTGTTTTACTGAACAAACTATAGAGTTAGGGGAATCATGTTTCACCTGTGTGCTTGAACTTACAAATGGATCTAACATTTTAATGTAAAAAAACACTATGTGCTATTTACCAATAATGTATGTTATCTGATCTTTATCCTGCTTTTTTTAAGGGACACACGTCAAAATTAAACTTTCATGATTTTGATAGAGAAGCAATTTTAAACAACTTTCCAATTTACTTCCATTAAAAAAATGTGCACAGTCTTTTTATATTAACACTTTTTAAGTCACCAGCTTATACTGAGCATGTGCAAGAATTCACAGAATATACGTACAGTATATGCATTTTTTTTGGCTGATTGCTGTCACATGTTACAATAGGAATTTAAATAGACATAACTTTCATAAACAATAGACATAAATAGACATAATTGTCAGAAACAATCTACTACTCATTTAAAGTTCAGACTATGGGGTTGATTTCTGTAGCTGCGGCGGACAGGGGCACACATACGTGCCCCTGTCCGCTGCAACTCGCCTCTGGCGGGCTGAATTCTGCTGCCAGAATTCAGCATTGCACACGAGTGCTATTTTGCGCTTATGTGCAATCCTGCCCCCTGCCTGCACACAGCCAATCACGCGCGGGCAGGAGCTGTCAATCTCCCAGGTCGGACAAGACCAGAGAGATTGAAATTCGCCACCTAAGAGGTGCCGAAAGGTTAGAGAAGCAGCGGTCTGATGACCGCTGCTTTTTAAATACGGTCTGCAGGTTCTCTTGTGAGAACCTGCAGTCGTAGAGGGTTGAAGGCTGGAGAAACCCTTTGATAAATCGACCCCTAAAGTGCTATTGCATTGTCTTTAGATTTACATAATCAACAAATGCTTGATTTACTGTATTTACTGATCCTTTAATCCCATTAAAAATCTGGGTAAATCTTTCTAGAGCACATTTTGATATTTTTCTATCTCACTCTTACTATTTGACCATGCTACATTACCACTGATACATAACTAATATTTACATAGTTAGCAAGAGATTTCAGTAGCTTAGAAATGGATGTTTATCTATTATTATCGGTTATTTGTAGAGCACCAACAGATTCCGCAGCGCTAATGTGATATCTATGTAAGTTCCAGCTTGCTACTTAATGAGATAAAGGCTAAATTGTCTTTGACATCAAATCCATCACATTTACACAAGTAGACAAGTGGTGAACAATGAGGGTGATAAGATGTCTGTTACTGCAGAGAGCTAAGCAAACAGCTACCTACCACCACTATGTATACACTTACCATTCATGATGTGACTATATGATACCATCATTTAACACTGGTTTAACAGAGGTAGCAAAATCAGCATTTTTAAAATGATTATAATAAGAAGATGGAAGGTGTAATAATTACAGGTTATTTACAAAAGTGGCACTTAAAGGGTAATTAAAGGAACAATAAACACTTTGCAATTGCAAGACATTTCAGTTGTGTTGCTATAGAATAACATGTCAGCCAAGTCTTAGGGACCGATTTATTAATGTCTGATGGACATGATCCGCTGTAGCGGATCATGTCCGCCAGACATCGCTGAATGCGAACAGCATACGCTGTTGGCATTTAACATTGCACAAGCAGTTCACCAGAACAGGGGTATTTGGCCTAATTCAGGCCATGATAAATCGGCCCTTAGTGTTTTTAAAACAAATTAACCCCTTCACTACCAGGAATTTCAGAGAAGAACTTGCCCAAACTACCGGATAATTTTTATAATTTTTTCTATCACTTTGTTTAAACAGTACTCGAGCCTTGTTTTTTTTTGTATTTACCTATCAAAACTATTTATTTTTTTAAGTAGACAACCCAATGTATTGATCTAGGTACATTTTGATAAATTTCTTGCCACCATTTCATTGCCAAATGCGATCATATATATATATATATATATATATATATATATATATATAAAAAACATTTTCACAAACTTTGGGTTTCTCACTGACATTATTTACATAACGCTAGTGCAATCATGACACAATTGATTGTAAAAGCTTCTCTGGGATCCCCTTTGTTCAGAAATAGCAGACATAAGGCTAGATTACAAGTGGAGTGCTAAATTATTGCACGCCCGCAAATGGGCACATGATAATTAACCAGCCATTACAGGTGGTTAACTAGAAATCTCAGATTAATTTTATAAATGTGCCCCGAATGCCCCCAAAATACAGTGTAGTGTATTTTATTAAAAAATAAAGATAGCAGCATCTTGACTTTTTAATAAAACAATAGCACTAGGGATTATTTTGGGGGTAAAATTGACAGGAGTGGGGTGTTAGAAAAAAAAATGGTCTATGGGAACTGTGTATCCCCAGTAAATATATATGTATATACTTGTATACAAATATATTTATGTGTTAATATGTGTATATACACATATTAACACATGAATATATATGTATATAATCATATACATATATATTTATATTTTGCTGCCATTGCTGCTTTTAGTACCCCCTTCGATGCGCTTAGGTTTTGTGTAGCATCAGAACGAGTCTCCCATTGGAGCTTATGGAAGTGCGCTCTCATGACCGCAATGCTTCCCAGCAATGTGAACGTGAGCTTGTGTTCGCATTGCTGAAAACTTGTAATACCAGTGCACATTAACGTGCACTAATATTACTCGGTGGAGCACTAATATTGCTTGCGCGCAAGTGATATTTAGTGCTCTACTTGTAATCTGGCCCATACATGGCTTTGTCATTGGTTATTGGTAATTAGAAGGCCACTAATTGCAGCTGCGCACCACACTTCTAATATTCCTGGAGGTGAAATGGAACATCAGGTAGTTTCTAAGGTTAATTTTAGCTGTGGTGTAGAGATTACCTCCACATGACACCTCCCACCCCCTGATCCCTCCCAAACAGCTGTCTTCCCTCCTTTACCCCCCACATCGCTCCCCCCCAAATAGCCTTCTAACCCTCCCCTTATACTAATTGTGGCCATCTTTAGTACTTGCAGCTGTCTGCCAGTACCTATAAATACAGTTTTTTGTGTAGTGTAGTGGTCCCCCCACCTCCTCCTCCGGGAATCATTAGCAGACCCCCACTCCACCATTTTTTTGTAGTGAAGCTCCCCATCTCTCACTATCCCTAAAAAATTCTGCAGTGTAGGGCCCATCCCACTCCTTCCCCTCCCTCCCCCTCCATCGCAGAGCTGCCAACCCACCTCCCTCTTTACCTCCCACACCTCCCGCCGGCACCAGCAAATGATCGTTACAGACGGTGACACACACAATGTCACCGCCTGTAACAATTTGGCATTTGCCTTCATACCGTGCTCCAGTTCCTTATGCAGGCAGATGCCTGGAGCTCAGGAACTCCAGCTCTAAGCTGTAACTTAACAGCCGAGACTGCTGAAGCTTTCTGCAGTTCAGATGTATAAATTTACTTCTATTATCTAATTTGCTTTGTTCTCTTGGTATCATTTGTTGAAAAACATTCATAGGTAGGCCCAGGAGATTGTTTCTTCTTATTAGCTTACCAATGTTTTCAGCTAGTTCCCAGTACTGCATTGTTGCTCCTTCTATAAAGGAGAATGGGGCATATTTAACAATGTGCGAGCGGACATGATACGAAGTAGCGTATCATGTCTGCCGCACATCAATAAATGCAGACGGCATACGCTGTCGGCATTTATCATTGCACCAGCAGTTCTGGTGCAATGCCGCCCCCTGCAGATTCGCTAGCAGGGGGTGTCAATCAACCCGATCGTATTCAATATGGTTGATTTCTGTCCATGGCCTGAGAGCAGGCGGACAAGTTATGGATCACGGTCTTTAGATAATAATATAATAAAATAATGTTTTTGAGTTTTATATCCCTTTAACATCCTTTTTACTGTAATTATTTATCAGTAGCAAAACTCCACCCACCATTTGCCTTATTTGGAGGAGCCAAACTGTGATTTAGTCTGCAGACAACAAGGCTAGCCACAGTCATATAGTTAGTATATAGTGCATTGCTTTGTAGTTGTTATCAATTAAAGCCAATTAGGGACAGATATGTGGCATATTTTGCCTTGAGAAGTCAGCAGGGTGCATTTCAAGTTACGAGAATAAGAAAATACACAATTTTCAGAGCTAAAAGACTTTAAAAAGGAGTAAAAGTAGTTTTATTTTTTAACCCCTTAAAGACAGTCAATGTACCCTGTACATAGGCTGTTGTTTTCAATCTAAAGGGTTAAAAAGCACAACTCTCACAACAGTGGTGATATTGCATTATTTATGTCTCTCTTGGGGTGAGGCATGTAGTAATAGCATGTCCCTCCGCTTTTTATGAGGCGCTATTACAGGGTTGAAAACCCCTTTAGGACATGCGATCTACAGGCTTTGCCAAGAAATGAAGAAATATTCTTCTTATGCTTTTATGAAGTGTTGCTGCCCAGCAATAGGGCTGTAGTCGTGTTCCTTATCAGTCAGTGAGCTATAGCATGGACCAGCTGTAGACATGTACTTCCTTTATCGCTTTAACAAGCCTTTCATGCAAGAATATATCTACCATGCTTAAATAGCTCCCTTTTTTGTTCAGATTAATTACTCTTTAAAATATTGTAAATTTATTAAATGTCAGACAAATGTCTAGTAGAAATAAAGAGGAGGAAATATAGACTTTATGGTACATTTTAGTTTTTTTTTTTTAAAACCTGTCCTTAGGCATTCCTAACAGGCCAGATTTTCAGGATTACCTTGGGTGAGGGCACGTAAAATAACCATCGCCTAGATTTAGAGTTCTTCGTTAGCTGTCAAAACCAGCGTTAGGGGCTCCTAACGCTGGTTTTGGGCTACCGCTGGTATTTAGAGTCAGTCAGGAAAGGGTCTAACGCTCACTTTGCAGCCGCAACTTTTCCATACCGCAGATCCCCCTACGCCATTTGCGTATCCTATCTTTTCAATGGGATCTTTCTAATGCTGGTATTTAGAGTCTTGGCTGAAGTGAGCGTTACAAATCTAATGACAAGACTCCAGCCGCAGAGAAAAGCCAGGATTTAAGAGCTTTCTGGCCTAAAGCCGGTTCATAAAGCTCTTAACTACTGTGCTCTAAAGTACACTAACACCCATAAACTACCTAACCCCTAATCTGCCGACCGCACACCGCCGCAACCTACATTATCCCTATGTGCCCCTAACACAACCGGCCCCTATATTATATTTATTAACCCCTAATCTGCCGCCCCCAACGTCGCCGCCACCTACCTACAATTATTAACCCCTAATCTGCCGACCGGACCTCACCGCTACTATAATAAAGTTATTAACCCCTAATCTGCCTCACTCCCGCCTCAATAACCCTATAATAAATAGTATTAACTCCTAATCTTCCCTCCCTAACATCACCGACACCTAACTTCAATTATTAACCCCTAATCTGCCGACCGGACCTCACCACTACTCTAATAAATGTATTAACCCCTAAAGCTAAGTCTAACCCTAACACTAACACCCCCCTAAGTTAAATATAATTTTTATCTAACGAAATAAATTATTTATTATTAAATAAATTATTCCTATTTAAAGCTAAATACTTACCTGTAAAATAAACCCTAATATAGCTACAATATAAATTATAATTATATTGTAGCTATTTTAGGATTAATATTTATTTTACAGGCAACTTTGTATTTATTTTAACCAGGTACAATAGCTATTAAATAGTTAATAACTATTTAATAGCTACCTATTTAAAATAATTACAAAATTACCTGTAAAATAAATCCTAACCTAAATTACAATTAAACCTAACACTACACTATCAGTAAATTAATTAAATAAAATATCTACAATTATCTACAATTAAACCTAACACTACACTATCAATAAATTAATTACATACACATACCTACAAATAAATACAATTAAATAAACTAACTAAAGTACAAAAAATAAAAAAATAACTAAGTTACAAAAAATAAAAAAATAATTTACAAACATTATAAAAATATTACAACAATTTTAAGCTAATTACACCTACTCTAAGCCCCCTAATAAAATAACAAAGCCCCCCAAAATAAAAAAATGCCCTACCCTATTCTAAAATAAAAATTGAAAAGCTCTTTTACCTTACCAGCCCTTAAAAGGGCCTGTAAAAAAAACATACAATACCCCCCCCAACATTACAACCCACCACCCACATGCCCCTAATCTAACCCAAACCCCCCTTAAATAAACCTAACACTAAGCCCCTGAAGATCTCCCTACCTTATCTTCACCACGCCGGGTATCACCGATCCGTCAAGAAGAGGCTCCGAAGTCATCATCCAAGCCCAAGCGGGGGCTGAAGAGGTCCATCATCCGGCTGAAGTCTTGATCCAAGCGGGGGCTGAAGAGGTCCATCATCCGGGTGAAGTCTTCCATCAAGCGGCATCTTCAATCTTCTTTCTTCCGGCTCCATCTTCATCCCGCCGACGCGGAACATCCATCCTGGCCGACGACTTCCCGACGATGACGGTTCCTTTAAGGGACGTCATCCAAGATGGCGTCCCTCGAATTCCGATTGCCTTATAGGATTCTATCAGCCAATCGGAATTAAGGTAGGAAAATTCTGATTGGCTGATTGAATCAGCCAATCAGATTCAAGTTCAATCGGATTTGCTGATCCAATCAGCCAATCAGATTGAGCTCGCATTCTATTGGCTGTTCCGATCAATGCAATATACATTTGATAGATACGAATGTTATCGAATCAAAGATGCAATATACATTTTATAGATACGAATGACATTAACCAAAATATGTAATATACATTTTATAGATACGAATTACATCAATCAATAGATGCAATCTACATTTGATAGATACGTTTGATAGTTCGATCGATTTGATAGATAAATAAATAGATTTGAAATATATATAATTTCCCTGACAGAGTATAACAATAAGACATGCGGTCTGTGACCCGTGGTGTGTTAACTTGTTAAGTAGTACTATTCTTAGCAGTTTACTACAACCTGTTACTACCCCTATCGGGGGAGGTCTATATGGCCTTCATTTTTGGAACCGGGAGATGGAAGAAGATGATTGTTCTGTCCTCCTACTTCAAATTTGTGAAAAACACAAGTGTCTGTCTCAAAACAGTCCGGACAGAAGATAGATAGATAGGATAGATAGATATACATAGATTGATAGTTAGATAGAATCGATAGAAGAGAAATAGATAGATTTGCTAGATATATAATTACCCTGACAAAGTATAATAATTAAACATGCGGTCTTGGACTCATGGTAACTAGGTTGTGTTAAGTAGTACTATTCTTAGCATTTTAATACCTGTTACTCACCCTATTGGGGGAGGTCTATATGGCGGTTATGATTACCCTGACAAAGTATAACAACAAGACACGCGGTCTGGGACCCATGGTAATTTTGTTGTGTAAAACTTTTCTTATCACTTGAATCCCTCTTACCCCCCCTTTCGTTGGAGTTCTATATGGCCTGCATGATTAGCCTGACAAAGTATAACAAGAAAACATCTGGTCTGGGACCCATGGTAACTAGGTTGTGTTTAAGTAGTACTATTCTTAGAACTGTAATCCCTGTTACTCCCCCTATCAAGGGAGGTCTATATGGCCTGCATGATTACCCTGACAAAGTATAACAACAAGACACACGGTGTTGGACCCATGGTAACTAGCTTGTGTTAATTAGTACTTTTCTTAGCACTTTAATCCCTGTTACCCCCCCTATCGGGGGAGGTCTATATGGCCTGCCTGATTACCCTGACAAAATATAATAATAAGACATGCGGTCTGGGACCCATGTTAACTAGGTTGGGTTTTAAGTAGTACTATTCTTAGCACTTTAATCTCTGTAACTCCCCCTATTTGGGGAGGTCTATACGACCTGCATGATTACCCATACAAAATATAATAATAAGACATCTGCTCTGGGTCTGGGACCCATGGTAACTAGGTTGTGTTAAGTAGTACTGTTCTTAGCATTTTAATACCTGTTACTCACCCTGTCGGGGGAGGTCTATATGGCCTGCATGATTACCCTAACAAAATATAATAACAACACATGCGTTCTGGGACCCATGGTAACTATGTTGTGTTAAGTAGTAATGTCCTTAGCATTTTAATACCTGTTACTCACCCTATCGGTGGAGGTCTATATGGCCTGCCTGATTACCCTGACAAAATATAATAATAAGACATGCGGTCTGGGACCCATGTTAACTAGGTTGTGTTTTAAGTAGTATTATTCTTAGCACTTTAATCTCTGTAACTCCCCCTATTTGGGGAGGTCTATACGGCCTGCCTGATTACCCTCACAAAATATAATAATAAGACATGCGGTCTGGGACCCATGTTAACTAGGTTGGGTTTTAAGTAGTACTATTCTTAGCACTTTAATCTCTGTAACTCCCCCTATTTGGGGAGGTCTATACGACCTGCATGATTACCCATACAAAATATAATAATAAGACATCTGCTCTGGGTCTGGGACCCATGGTAACTAGGTTGTGTTAAGTAGTACTGTTCTTAGCATTTTAATACCTGTTACTCACCCTGTCAGGGGAGGTCTATATGGCCTGCATGATTACCCTAACAAAATATAATAACAACACATGCGTTCTGGGACCCATGGTAACTATGTTGTGTTAAGTAGTAATGTCCTTAGCATTTTAATACCTGTTACTCACCCTATCGGTGGAGGTCTATATGGCCTGCCTGATTACCCTGACAAAATATAATAATAAGACATGCGGTCTGGGACCCATGTTAACTAGGTTGTGTTTTAAGTAGTATTATTCTTAGCACTTTAATCTCTGTAACTCCCCCTATTTGGGGAGGTCTATACGGCCTGCCTGATTACCCTCACAAAATATAATAATAAGACATGCGGTCTGGGACCCATGTTAACTAGGTTGGGTTTTAAGTAGTACTATTCTTAGCACTTTAATCTCTGTAACTCCCCCTATTTGGGGAGGTCTATACGACCTGCATGATTACCCATACAAAATATAATAATAAGACATCTGCTCTGGGTCTGGGACCCATGGTAACTAGGTTGTGTTAAGTAGTACTGTTCTTAGCATTTTAATACCTGTTACTCACCCTGTCAGGGGAGGTCTATATGGCCTGCATGATTACCCTAACAAAATATAATAACAACACATGCGTTCTGGGACCCATGGTAACTATGTTGTGTTAAGTAGTAATGTCCTTAGCATTTTAATACCTGTTACTCACCCTATCGGTGGATGTCTATATGGCCTGCATGATTACCCTTACAAAATATAATAACAAGACATGCGGTCTGGGACCCATGGTAACTAGGTTGTGTTAAGTAGTACTCTTCTTAGCATTTTAATACCTGTTACTCACCCTATTGGGGGAGGTCTATATGGCCTGCATGATTAACCAAACAAAATATAATAATAAGACATATGCTCTGGGACCCATGGTAACTTTGTGTTAAGTAGTACTGTTCTTAGCAGTTTAATACCTGTTACAAGACCGAATGGTGGCAGGTTTATCTGGCATTCATGATTAGCCGCAACCAAACCCCAAAAAAAGCCAAGCGGTCTTGGACTAACACCCATGGCTAACTCGGTTGTTTCAATTAGTACTATTCTTAGCACTTTCATCCCTGTTACTTCCAGGCCTCTTGGGGGTGGTCTACATGGCCATCATGATTATCCTAACAAAATACTACAATCCAACCTTGGCTCAATCTTCATAGGCCCTTAATTGGCTGTATTTTGGTAGTACTGTTCTTATTAGTTTAATACCTGATACAACACCGAATGGTGGCAGCTCTATATGGCCTGCATGATTATCCGCACCCAAACCAAAAAAAAGCCAAGCGGTCTTGGACTAACACCCATGGCTAACTCGGTTGTTTCAAGTTGTACTATTCTTAGCACTTTCATCTCATCCCTTACTTCCAGGCCTCTCGGGGGTGGTCTACATGGCCATCATGATTTCCCTCACCAAAATATAACAACAAGACGTGCTGGCAGGGAACCATGGTAAGGTTACTTCCTTTCGCAAAATCGAGTATAACAGTTGCAGGCAGAGGTTCTGACCCTGCATTATGGCTGCACCTCTCCCTAAAAGAGTCATGCGTTACAGAGTCTGTGGGCATGTATGCAAAGAGCTGGCCTGCCTAAAAGGAGCAGCAAAGCAGTACAGGTCGTTCTCCTTCAGCCATTTTATATGATGGCCCACGGCCACAACCCCCAACAGCCACAACAGAATGAAACACCACATATGCCATCCTTTTGAACAATAGAGTACAGGTATGGCATTGATTTTACTTACACGGAGATATTTATTAGGAACCGTGAAATTGAAAAAAAAAACCATGATTGGACACCCAGTACAGTACAGGTCGTTCTCCTTCGGCCTTTTTAGAAGAGGGTCCTGGACCCTCAACAAAAACAACAGCAGGAAAGAGGACATATGGCATCCATTTTAACAATAGAGTACAGGTACAGCATTGATTTTAGAAACCCAGAGATAATTTTTAGGAAACGTGAAATAGAAAAAAACATTGATTGGACAGGACACCAAGTACACTTCTTTCTCCTTCGGCCTTTTTATAAGAGGGTCCAGGACCCTCAACAGAAACAACAGCAGGAAAGAGGACATATGGCATCCTTTTGAACAATACATTATAGGTAAGGCATTGATTTTAGAAACCCAGAGATAATTTGTTGCAACCGGGAAATATAAAAAAACATTGATTGGACAGGACACCCAGTACACTTCTTTATCCTTAGGCCTTTTTATAAGAGGGTCCAGGACCCTCAACCGAAACACCAGCAGGAAAGAGGACATATGGCATCCTTTTGAACAATAGATTACAGGTAAGACATTGATTTTAGAATCCCTGAGATAATTTTTATGAACAGGGAAATAGAAAAAAACATTGATTGGACACCCAGTACACTGCTTTACCCTTAGGCCTTTTTAGAAGAGGGTCCAGGACCCTTAACCGAAACAACAGCATGAAAGAGGACATATGGCATCCTTTGGAACAATAGATTACAGGTAAGGCATTGATTTTAGAAACCCAGAGATAATCTGTTGCAACCGGGAAATAGAAAAAAAACATTGATTGGACAGGACACCCAGTACACTTCTTTATCCTTAGGCCTTTTTATAAGAGGGTCCATGACCCTCAACCGAAACAGCAGCAGGAAAGAGGACATATGGCATCCTTTTGAACAATAGATTACAGGTAAGGCATTGATTTTAGAATCCCTGAGATAATTTTTATGAACAGGGAAAAAGAAAAAAACATTGATTGGACACCCAGTACACTTCTTTATCCTTAGGCCTTTTTAGAAGAGGGTCCAGGACCCGGAAAAAAAAACACCAGCAGGAAAGAGGACATATGGCATCCTTTTAAACAATAGATTACAGGTAAAGCATTGATTTTAGAAACCCAGAGATAATTTTTTGCAACTGGGAAATCGAAAAAAACATTGATTGGACACCCAGTACACTTTTTTATCCTTAGGCCTTTTTAGAAGAGGGTCCAGGACCCTCAACCGAAACACCAGCAGGAAAGAGGACATATGGCATCCTTTTGAACAATAGAGTACAGGTACAGCATTGATTTTAGAAACCCGGAGATAATTGTTATGAAACGGGAAATAGAAAAAATCATTGATTGGACAGCCAGTACACTTCTTTCAACTTCGGCCTTTTTATAAGAGGGTCCAGGACCCTCAACAGAAACAACAGCAGGAAAGAGGACATATGGCATCCTTTTGAACAATAGAGTACAGGTACAGCATTGATTTTATAAACCCGGAGATAATTTGTTGCAACCGGGAAATTGAACCAAAAAAATTATTGGACACCCAGTACAATTCTTTTTACTTCAGCCTTTTTATAAGAGGCTCCAGGACCCTCAACAGAAACAAGAGCAGGAAAGAGGACATATGGCATCCTTTTGAACAATAGAGTACAGGTACAGCATTGATTTTAGAAACCCGGAGATAATTGTTATGAAACGGGAAATAGAAAAAATCATTGATTGGACAGCCAGTACACTTCTTTCAACATTGGCCTTTTTATAAGAGGGTCCAGGACCCTCAACAGAAACAACAGCAGGAAAGAGGACATATGGCATCCTTTTGAACAATAGAGTACATGTACAGCATTGATTTTATAAACCCGGAGATAATTTGTTGCAACTGGGAAATTGAACCAAAAAAATGATTGGACACTCAGGACACTTCTTTCTACTTCAGCCTTTTTAAAAGAGGGTCCAGGACCCTCAAAAAAAACAACAGCAGGAAAGAGGACATATGGCATCCTTTTGAACAATAGAGTACAGGTACGGCATTGATTTTAGAAACCCAGAGATAATTTTTTGGAAATGTGAAATCGGCCAAAAAACCATGCTTGGACACCCAGTACAGGTCGTTCTCCTTCAGCCTTTTTATAAGAGGGTCCAGCACCCTCAACAGAAACAACTGCAGGAAACACCACATATGCCATCCTTTTGCACAATCGAGTACAGGTATGCCATTGATTTTAGGAACCCGGAGATAATTGAGAGGAACCAGGAACATTTTTCAAAAAATGTGCTTGGACAACCATTACAGGTCATTCTCCTTCAGCCTTTTTATACCATGGGCCATGACCCGCAACAGGCACAACAGCATGAAACACCACATATGCCACCCTTTTGCACAATAGAGTACAGGTATGGCATTGATGGAACCCGGAGATAATTTAGAGCAACCAAGAGACGGATAAAGATGCTTGGTCGGTCCTCCTCCTTCACATTTGGGGCACTGCGCGTGCAATTTAATGATCCACCAGAAATGAGTGGTGTGTTAAGTTGTACTATTCTTAACAGTTTAATCACTGTTATGTGCCTTATTTTTTTATTTGAGTTTTGTACCCACAGAGCAGCAGCAAAGGCCAGAAAAATTAGGCATGTACAAATGACTGAAAAATTGGGTATTGTTATAGCCACTGCTGTAGCAGCGGCCAGAAAAATTGATGTTTGTAAAACATTTAGAAAGTGCCCTAAAAGCTTGTAGCTTGAACACTAGTTGTTGGCGGATAAGTCAAGCAAGTCATCCTGCATTATAATTAAAAAAAAGCCAGCGTGTGTACCAGTTGTAGCCCAAGCCAGCTCATCTCATCATCAGGCCTTTTTTACTCAAATGTATCGCCCAATGTCAGTCCCTTCGGGATCCATCCCTCATTCATTTTAATAAAAGTGAGATAGTCAAGGCTTTTTTGACCTAGGCGACTTCTCTTCTCAGTGACAAAACCTCCTGCTGCACTGAAGGTCCTTTTGGACAGGACACTTGAAGCGGGGCAGGACAGAAGTTCCATTGCAAATTGGGATAGCTCAGGCCACAAGTCAAGCCTGCACACCCAGTAATCAAGGGGTCCATCGCTCCTGAGAGTGTAGAGATCCGCAGTTAATACTAGGTAGTTTGCTACCTGTCGGTTGAGTCTTTCTCTGAGGCTGGATCCCGAAAGGCTCTTGGGATGCATGGGAGTTAAAAAGGTACGCATGTCCTCCATCAACAAGACGTCAGGAAAGCGTCCTGTCCTTGCCGCCATGGTCGTGGGAGGAGGAGGAGGATTACTTTCATCTCTTCCCCTGTTACATTGCCGTTGTGCTGTGACATGACCCTTATACGCTGTGTAAAGCATATTTTTTAATTTATTTTTAAAATGTTCCATCCTTTCCGACTTGCGGTAATTTGGTAACATTTCAGGCAGTTTATGCTTATACCAGGGGTCGAGGAGCGTGGACACCCAGTACAGGTCGATCTCCTTCAGCTTTTTTATACAAGGGTCCCTCAACAGGCACGACAGCATGAAAGAACCCATTTGAACAAGGTTGGATGCCGAGCTAATCATGTCCCGTTCCTCTTCCTCACTGATCTCACTGAGGGTATCTTCTTCCCCCCAGCCACGTACAACACCACGGGTACCAGAGAGGTGACAACAACGAGCACCCTGGGATGCCTGTTGTGCTCGGTCTTCCTCCTCCTCCTCCTCCTCCTCCTCAAAGCCACATTCCTCCTCTGACTCCTCTTCCTCACAATCCTCTTCCTGCGTTGCCACAGGTCCAGCAAGTGATGCTGATAAGGCTGTTTGTGGGGGTGATGGACACCACAACTCTTCCTCTTCACGCTCATCTACGGCCTGATCCAGCACTCTGCGTAGGGCACGCTCCAGGAAGAAAACAAATGGTATGATGTCGCTGATGGTGCCTTCGGTGCGACTGACAAGGTTTGTCACCTCCTCAAAAGGACACATGAGCCTACAGGCATTGCGCATGAGCGTCCAGTAATTTGGCAAAAAAATCCCCAGCTCCCCAGAGGCTGTCCTAGCACCCCGGTCATACAAATACTCATTAACAGCTTTTTCTTGTTGGAGCAGGCGGTCAAACATTAGGAGTGTTGAATTCCACCGTGTTGGGCTGTCGCAAATCAAGCGCCTCACTGGCACTCGGACAAGTGCGCCATGGCCATGTAGGAACGCCTCAAATGGCCACACACCTTCCTGGCCTGCTTCAGGACGTCCTGTAAGCCTGGGTACTTATGGACAAATCGTTGTACAATCAGATTACACACATGTGCCATGCACGGCACATGTGTCAACTTGCCCAATTTCAATGCCGCCACCAAATTACTTCCATTGTCAGAAACAACCTTGCCAATCTCCAGTTGGTGCGGAGTCAGCCACTGATCCACCTGTGCGTTCAGGGCAGTCAGGAGTGTTGGTGCGGTGTGACTCTCCGATTTCAGGCAAGTCAACCCCAAGACGGCCTGACACTGCCGTACCCGGGATGTAGCATAGTACCTGGGGAGCTGGGGGGGGGTGCCATAGATGTGGAGCAAGACGCAGAAGGAGAAGAGGACTCAGCCAAGGAAGAGGTTATGGAAGAGGTTATGGAAGAGGAGGAGTAGAGGAGGTAGCAGCAGGCCTGCCTGCAAGTCGTGGCGGTGTCACCAACTCTTCTGCAGAGCAACGCATTCCATTCTTGTCAGACATCAGCAGGTTTACCCAATGCGCAGTGTAGGTAATATACCTGCCCTGACCATGCTTTGCAGACCAGCTATCCGTGGTCATATGGACCCTTGCCCCAATGCTGTGTGCCAGACATGCCATAACTTCCTTTCGAACAACAGAGTACAGGTTTGGGATTGCCTTTTGTGAAAAGAAATTTCTGCCAGGTACCTTCCACTGCGGTGTCCCAATAGATACAAATTTTTTGAAAGCATCAGACTCCACCAGCTTGTATGGTAAAAGCTGGCGGGCTAAGAGTTCAGACAAGCCAGCTGTCAGATGCCGGGCAAGGGGGTGACTTTGAGAAATTGGCTTCTTACGCTCAAACATGTCCTTGACAGACAGCTGACTGTGGGCAGATGACCAGGAACTGCTACGTAAGAGAGACTCAGTGGAGGATGGTTGAGAGGGGGCAAGGAGGACAGCAGTGGTTGACGTGGCTGAAGATGCTGGAGCAGGAGGAGGAGGGTGGCTTTCAGTTTGTGTGCTGCTTCTACTCATGTGTTCTTCCCATCTGCATTTGTGATGGGAGACCATGTGCCTTCGCAAAGCAGTTGTACCTAGGTGGGTGTTGGACTTCCCATGACTCAGTTTCTTTTGGCACAGGTTGCAAATGGCATCGCTGTTGTCAGGGGCAGACACACAAAAAAAATGCCACACTGCTGAGCTCTGCGATGACGGCATTCTGGTGGTGGCAACAGCATGTGTTGATGGGCGTCGGCGTGCCGTCTGGCTGACCCCGGGTGCCAATACATGCTGTCTGACTATGCCACTATCTCCTTGCGACAACCTCCCCCTGCTTCCAACTCGTCTCGTCCTCCTCCTCTCTGTCTCCCCATCTGAACTTTCCCCCTCTTCTTCTTCTCTTCTAGCAGGCACCCACGTGACATCCACTGACACATCATCATCAACCGCTTCACTTGTATCTGACACATCAAGAAAGGAAGCAGCAGCGGGTACAACATCATCATCATCACACCGTACCTCCATGTCGGTAATGCTGCCTGACTGAGACATATCACTGTTATCTACATCCTCTGTCAATGATGGTTGCGCATCACTAATTTCTTCCAACTGATGTATCAATAACTCCTGTGACAGATCAAGTGAAGCAGCTGTGGTGCTAGTGTTGGTGGTGGCGACAGGCGGGCGAGTGGCACTGGTCACTTGAGACCTGCCCAAAGCACAGCTGGACGTAGATGGTGCGTCAAGGTTAGGAGGACTAGGAGCGGAAGCTGTAGAAGATTGGGTGTCCTGTGTTAGCCATTCAACTAGGTCCTCCTCAGAACTTTTCGCGTCCCCCCTGGCACCCGGCGTCTGAACAATGTGCATATTTGTAGGGTCTAAAGGAATCACAGCACCACGACCACGACCACGGAACCTGCGGGTGGCCTGCCTCTGCCTGTCATTTTTTTTTAAATGGACACTGACAATACTATTACACAAATTATGAGGGGTGGCACTGGGCAAGTGGGCACAGTATACGCTGTGAGACTGACAACCAAAAAAAGACAGATGTTTAAAAGTCACAGATTGTACATTTTTAAAATATTAGAAGTACTGTGACAACAAATATGATTGTTGGCAATAGTTGGCAAATGGGCCTGTCTGGCACACACGCTGGGAGAAAGGCAACTGCAATTAGATTAAACTAGCTGAGTCATGCTTCTTAGTCCAAAAATTTATTTTGAAATTTTTTTGACAATACTGTTAGAACAAATATGATTGGTGGCACTAGTTGGAAACGGCAAGTGGGCCTGGCACACACGCTGGCAGGCAGGCAACTGCAATTCAATGGCACTAGGAGACTGAAAATTCACAGTCAAAACAGTTATGATTTAAATTTTTATCAATACTGTTACAAGAAATATGATTGGTGGCACTAATTGGCTAGTTGGGCCTGGCACACAGGCTGGCAGGCAGGAGGAAAATGCAATTCAAGGGCACTAGTAGGCTGCAGATTCACAGTCCAAAAAGTGATGATTTACAATTTTTTCTATACTGTTACAAGAAATATGATTTGTGGCACTAATTGGCTAGTTGGGCCTGGCACACAGGCTGGCAGGCAGGAGGGAACTGCAATTCAATGGCACGAGCAAACTGATGATTCAGAATCAAAATCTAACAATTTTTAATTTTAAATATTAACAATACTGTGACAACAAATATGATTGGTGTAACTAGTTGGCAATTCAGCCTGGCACACAAGCTGGCAGGCAGGAGGAAACTGCAATTCAAGGGCACTAGTAGACTGCAGATTCACAGTCAAAACAATGATGATTTACAATTTTTTAAATACTGTTACTAGAAATATGATTGATGGCACTAATTGGCTACTTGGGCCTGACACACAAGCTGGCAGGCAGGAGGAAAGTGCAATTCAATGGCACGAGCAAACTGATGATTCAGAATAACAATCAAACAATTTTTAATTTTAAATATTAACAATACTGTGACAACAACTAGGATTGGTGTAACTAGTTGGCAAGTCAGCCTGGCACACAGGCTGGCAGGCAGGAGGAAAATGCAATTCAAGGGCACTAGTAGACTGCAGATTCACAGTCAAAACAGTGATGATTTACAATTTTTTCAATACTGTTAAAAGAAATATGATTGGTGGCACTAATTGGCTAGTTGTGCCTGGCACACAGGCTGGCAGGCAGGAGGAAACTGCAATTCAATGGCATGAGCAAACTGATGATTCAGAATAACAATCAAACAATTTTAAATTTTAAATATTAACAATACTGTGACAACAAATATGATTGGTGTAACTAGTTGGCAAGTCGGCCTGGCACACAGCCTGGCAGGCAGGAGGGAACTGCAATTCAATGGCACTACTAGACTACAGATTCACAGTAAAAAAAGTGATGATTTACAATTTTTTCAATACTGTTATAACAACTAAGATTGGTGGCACTAATTGGCTAGTTGGGCCTGGCACACAGGCTGGCAGGCAGGAGGAAACGGCAATTCAATGGCACTAGGAGAATGAAGATTTGCAGTAAAAAAACTTATGAATTTAAATTTTTTCTATACTGTTACAAGAAATATGATTGGTGGCAGTAATTGGCTAGTTGGGCCTGGCACACAGGCTGGCAGGCAGCAGGAAAGTGCAATTCAATGGCACGAGAAAAATGATGATTCACAAGCGAACAATTTGTAATTTTAAAGATTAACAATACTGTTACAACAACTAGGATTGGTGTAACTAGTTGGCAAGTCGGCTTGGCACACAGGCTGGCAGGCAGGAGGGAAATGCAATTCAATGGCACTACTAGACTGCAGATTCACAGTCAAAAAAATGATGATTTACAATTTTTTCAATACTGTTAAAACAACTATGATTGGTGGCACTAATTGGCTAGTTGGGCCTGGCACACAGGCTGGCAGGCAGGAGGAAACTGCAATTCAATGGCACAAGATAACTGATGATTCACAATCAAACAATGTTTATTTTAAAATATTAACAATACTGTTACAACAACTATGATTGGTGGCACTAATTGGCTAGTTGGGCCTGGTACACAGGCTGGCAGGCAGGAGGAAACTGCAATTCAATGGCAATAGGAGACTGAAGATTTGCAGTCAAAAACCTTATGATTTTACATATTTTTCTATACTGTTACAAGAAATATGATTGGTGGCAGTAATTGGCTAGTTGGGCCTGGCACACAGGCTGGCAGGCAGGAGGAAAGTGCAATTCAATGGCACGAGCAAACTGATGATTCATAATAGAACAATTTGTAATTTTAAAGATTAACAATACTGTTACAACAACTAGGATTGGTGTAAATAGTTGGCAAGTTGGCCTGGCACACAGGCTGGCAGGCAGGAGGGAACTGCAATTCAATGGCACTACTAGACTACAGATTTACAGTAAAAAAAAGTGATGATTTACAATTTTTTCTATACTGTTATAACAACTATGATTGGTGGCACTAATTGGCTAGTTGGGCCTGGCACACAGGCTGGCAGGCAGGAGGGAACTGCAATTCAATGGCACTACTAGACTGCAGATTCACAGTCAAAAAAGTGATGATTTGATTTAAACATTTTTCAATACTGTTAAAACAACTATGATTGGTGGCACTAATTGGCTAGTTGGGCCTGGCACACAGGCTGGCAGGCAGGAGGAAACTGCAATTCAATGGCACTAGGAGACTGAAGATTTGCAGTCAAAAAACTTATGATTTTAAATTTTTTCTATACTGTTGCAAGAAATATGATTGGTGGCACTAATTGGCTAGTTGGGCCTGGCACAAAGGCTGGCAGGCAGGAGGAAAGTGCAATTCAATGGCACGAGCAAACTGATGATTCACATTCGAACAATTTGTAATTTTAAAGATTAACAATACTGTTACAACAACTAGGATTGGTGTAACTAGTTGGCTAGTTGGGCCTGGCACACAGGCTGGCAGGCAGGAGGGAACTGGAATTCAATGGCACTACTAGACTGCAGATTCACAGTCAAAAAAGTGATGATTTACAATGTTTTCAATACTGTTACAACAACTATGATTGGTGGCACTAATTGGCTAGTTGGGCCTGGCACACAGGCTGGCAGATACGAGTCGTGGCTGGTAGGTAGGGCAGCAATTTAACACAGTATGCTGTGTAAGTAAGAAAAGCACAGGCCCAGTGGCGTCACTAGGGGGGGGCGGGGGGGGCGGGCCGCACCCGGTTGACACCCTCCAGGGGGTGACACCAAAAAAAAAAAAATTTTTTTTTTTTTTTTTTTTTTTAAATTTTATTGAAATTCAAAGAAATACAATGTTGAGATGCATAGATTTTTTTTTATTAGAGGGGCTGGCATTTGTGAACATTGGTGGGACTGGGGAAGATGTAGACACACAATTTTTTTGCCCCTTGAGCCAGTGCTGCAATTTCAACAAATAGTTTTCCCGGCTGCTTTTGCTTGTTTGTACTTTGCTTCTCCCCTGCCCAATTTCGCTATGAATGTTGTGGGAATGCCGTGGGGCTTGCAAAGTTGCGCTCCTAGCCTAAACCTGCCTGCCTATCTGTGCTCACTGCTCAGTGACATGTGGAGCAGTGGAGTCACTCACTGCTGTGCTGTCTCTCTAAACGGGAACTGGCAAATCATGAGGGGATGCCTGGCACCTGACCGCATGACTGTTTGACACTGTCTTTAAAATGTAGGAGCCACGTATGATGCCCACCAGACCATTACGGTTACGGTACACTAAGTGCACACTGAACAGGTAGGAGGGCGGGCGGGGGTCTGGGGGTGAGCAGAGTGCAGAGGTGATTGGCCATAAGAAGCGGTAGGCACGCGGCCCGGGGCTGTGCACTGACAGGCTTGGAACAGAGTCAGAGAGCAGAATTTTCATAGTTTGCACCTAAAACTTTTCTTTAGTGATTTATTTTTAGAGTGCTCCTGTTTATCTTTCATTTGATGCTCTGCTGAGCCAGGGAGCAGCTCTAGGCATGCGCTTTATAATTAATGCAGTGCAGTTTACATATTTTGTAAGTGTGTGTCTGAGTTTCTGTGTGTGTGTGTCTCAGTGTTTTTGTGTGTGTGTTTTTGTGTGTGTGTCTGAGTGTGTTTCCGAGTGTTTGTGTGTGCATCTGAGTATGTTTTAAGTGTGTCTGAGTGTTTGTATGTGTGTTTGCCTGTGTTTTTGTGTGTGTCTGCTTTCTGGGGGGGGGGGGTGACACCATAACTTACCGCACCGGGTGACACCAACCCTAGTGACGCCACTGCACAGGCCTGATAGAAAATTAAGTTAGATTACACTAGCAAAATAATTTAAAAGTTTATATTTTAATATTAAAATAATGTTAAGCAGTGCACATATGAGTGGTGGCACTGGCTGGCTGCTACGTAGGGCAGCAATTAACAACAGTATGCTCTGTAAGTCAGATAGACAGTTAGACACAGGCCTGATAGAAAATAAAATTAGATTACACTAGCATAATGATTTAAAGATTTTTTGGGGAATTTAAAGAAAAAGGTTAAGCACATATGAGTCGTGGCTGATAGCCTTGGAAGGGCAGCAATTAAAAACAGTAGGCTCTGTAAGTCTGATACACACAAGCCTGATAGAAAATACAATTAGATTACACTAGAAAAATGATTTAAAGTTTTTTTGGGTGGGAATATTAAAAAAAGGTTAAACACATATGAGTCGTGGCTCATAGACTAGGGAGGGCAGCAATTAAACACAGTATGCTCTGTAAGTCAGGAAAACACACAGGCCTGATAGAAAATGATATTAGATTACACTAACAAAAAAATGTAAAAGTTTTTTTTTTTTAATTTAAAATAAGGAAAAGCAGATATGAGTGGTGGCTGCCTGGCACAGAGCAATTAACCAAAATACTGAAAAAAACTGAAGTATAAAATGTGTGAGCCTGACAGACACAGGCCTGATAGAAAATTACATTAGATTACACTAGCAAAATGATTTAAAAGTTTTTATAAGCGGATATGACCACTGGTGGCTGGCACAGAGCAATGAACCAGAGTATATGCTGTGACACAGGCCTGATAGAAAATGAAAATAAATTACACTAGCAAAATAATTTCAAATTTTTGTTGGTTAAATTTAAACTAATGTTGTTAGGCAGATATCAGTGGTGGCAGTAATCACAGCATATGCTGTGAGCCTTACACACAGGCTGAAAGCCAGGCAAATGCTAATAAAAATACGAAGAAAAAAAAAACGGCTCGAATTATAGCCCTAAAAAGGGCTTTTTGGGGTGCTGTCCTTGCAGCAGAGATGAGATGAGTCCTTCAGGACTGTAGTGGACACTAAATACACTAGCCTAGCTATCTATTTCCCTATAATGTCAGCAGCAGCAACACAAAATGTCCTCTCACTAACAAAGCAAGGTCATTATGAGTCTAAAATGGCTGCTGCCAACAAGAGGGGAGGGTCTGTGAGGGAGTGTCTGATGCTGATTGGCTCTAATGTGTCAGAAGGCTGTGACATACAGGGTCAAAGTTTCCTCAATGATGACACATAGGGGGCGGATCGAACATCACATGTGTTCGCCCGCAGCTGCGAACGTGAACAACCAAAGTTCGCCATGAACCGTTCGCGGGCGAACAGTTCGGGACATCACTAGTGCAGAGGGGAATATGAATAGTGCTATTCATTGTCACTATTTGTGTGCTGTCCAGGGTTGAAATTCATGTTCCTACCTGCACACCCTGCAGCATGTATAAGTCATGTGTCCATGAAAACATGGCTGAGGTGGTAACCCTACTCCCAACTGCCCCGCACAGTATGGGATTTTCATGGGTTTGGCGGTCTGGCCCACTACCCACTTGCAGCCTTCTGTTCTCTAGGCTTTAAAGGGACTCCCTGAGCCACGCCCCCACAGTCCAACCAAACAGGCCAGAGCCTGCCCAGACTCTACCTCTCCTGTTGTAGCCCCACTCATATAAAAATACTACCATGCTGGCACACTCAAAACTACTTTTTGTATGATCTAAAATGAAGCCTTTTTGTATTGTAGTTATATTAGATCAAAGTCCAGTAGTATCCTGCAGGCTAATACATTTCCAGCTTTCTATTACATCATACATGTGGCTCAGGCAAGTCCCTTACATTATATTTATTTATACTGCATTAATAATTTATATGGTAACTTAATATTGAAATGAGAAATATGCTCATGTTTTTTTGGAAACTACCTATTTGAAATAGTGCACACTGTCTGGCTGACCCTGTCTGGCTGGCCAGCTTTATGTAAAGTTTTAACAGTTTTATTGACAATCCTCTTAAAGGGACAGTCAACACCAGAATTTTTGTTGTTTTAAAAGATAGATAATCCCTCAAATTACCAATTTCCCAGTTTTGCATAACCAACACAGTTATAATTATACACGTTTTACCTCTGTGATTACCGTGTATCTAAGCCTCAGCAGACTGCCCCCTTATTTCAGTTCTTTTGACAGACTTGCATTTTAGCCAATCAGAGCTGTCTCCATGGTAAGTACACGTGCATGAGCTCAATGTTATCTATATGAAACACGTGAACTAATGCCCTCTAGTGGTAAAAAACTATCAAAATGCATTTAGATTAGAGGCGGCCCTCAAGGTCTAAGAAATTAGCATATGAACCTCCTAGGTTTAGCTTCAACTAAGAATACCAAGAGAACAAAGCAAAATTGGTGATAAAAGTAAATTGGAAAGTTGTTTAAAATTACATGCCCTATTTGAAACATGAAAGTTGTTTTTGGATTTGACGGTCCCTTTAATTATATTTTATTATAAGATTAATAAAACATGTTGTATAGTTTCTGCAAACCTTGTTTTCTGATGATTTTTATTAACTTTATTTTAACTTAGAACTCATTCTGTAGGGCTGTGATGGGTTATAGTTTGTGATGTTCCTGTGCTGAATAAACTCGCTATTTGTCTTCATATTTGTGAAGACATAACTCAGTCTACTTGTGGGAGTTGTCCCTATCAGCCAGTGAACAATAAAAAGGTTTCAGTTATGCGTAAACGTGCATTTCTGCTAATTGCAAAAAAAGAAAAAAAAAAAATATTTACATTATCAATTTCTAATGCAAATCTAATTTAAACATTATAGTTTCTACTCTGTCATATTCTCGCTAGTAAGATATTGCTTTTATCTCCATTTAAGATGCCTGAGGAGAAAGGTTTATAGTGTTCAGGGCCGTCTTTAACACAAGGCAAAAGGGGCAGCTGCCCAGGGCCCAGTCTCTGTTGAGGGGCCCAAGAGTCCTAAAAAAAAAAATTTTTTTTTTTTTTTTTTATGGTTCATACCAGACTGCTGATGTGACATGGAGAACACACACATTCAGTCCTAATACTGTCACAGTCAAAAGTACTCTGCTTATATTTAAAAAAAAAAAAAAAAACTGTGCCAGACCGTGCCGGTATCATGTGACATGCCAAGCTATTGCCATGTGCTGTTTTAGATGTGCACTGTGCAGCACTGAATGCAAAGCACTAACTCGGCATCCAGCCATTCCCACTGCATCAGAAAAGGTCCTACTGGGGTTACCACTGTTACCAGGTAACTGCTCTGGTTGTGGGGATTGTTTCTGGGTAGGGCTGACTGTAGGCGCATGCAGCTGGAGCGGCAGGCACGTGAGGATTTGAGCATCTGTGCTTGAGGCTGTGTGACTCATCTCACACTGTATCCATGCAGCCTTGGACAGACAGCATCCAGTCTACTGGTCCCCTTAGCCCTGCTCTTTCTGCTGTGGCCATAAGATCAACTAACTGAAGTTTGTTAGGGGAACAGTGCTTTGTAGAAAGGTGTCAGTGGGAAGAATAAGTGAGTGCACACACGCCCCTCCCCATGCAGCATTGTCTAGTGCAGGGTGAGAGGGAACTTGTTCCTAGCAAAGAAGCGACATGTGCTGCTGTGGCTGATGTATAGTGTCATGCTGATACTTCACACATTAATGTAAGGTTTATTTTTATAGTTTTTATTTTCTCTCTGTCTCAGATTTTACAGTTTTGTTTTGTTTTTTTTTGCCCAGGGTCCAGTCAGTATTAAAGACGGCCCTGATAGTGTTCATGTGTTTTTTTGCCCTGTGTGTTATATTTTATTCTATATATAAGACAACTATAAAAACAAAAAGAGAATTCACACAAAAGGGAGATTTCAACATACAATTTATAACACAATATTCAAATCAATTTTATAAAGTATGTGACATCATCAAGAAACATTTACCAATGCTCACTGCAGAAGATTGTTTTGATATCAACTTACAGAAACAAGTAAAATTTGTTTATCGTAGAGGTAGAACATTAGGGAACATTCTCTCCCCGTCTGTACCTAATAAAACAATCAAACAATCCACCTGGTTAGAAGTAAAGGGGCTACATAAGTGCAGCTTTAAGGACTGCATAGCTTGTAAACATGCTAAAATAGGCAAAACTTTTACATCTTCGGCTACAGGTAACAACTATGATATCAACGCTTGTGTAAACTGTAGGACCAAGGGAGTGGTATATCTTATAGAATGCACACAATGTAACCTACAATACATAGGAAAAACCTTAAGAGAAACCAGATCACGCATAAGAGAACATATTTCCAATATTACAGTAGACACTGAATCAAGCAAAAAACGAGAAGATAAATTGCTACCCATCACCAAACACTTTATTTAAAAACATACCAGGAACACTGATACTCTTAAGTGGACAATTGTAGGAAAAGTATCATTGTCACCTAGAGGAGGAGATTTAGACAAAATCAGAGAGAGGTGTATTGGATTTGGTATTTGAAAACAAAAATACCTCTAGGCTTCAATTCCAGGTTTGATCTGGTTAATTATTGGCAATAAAAGTACTTATTAAGAAGGGTGACTCCCTTAAGAGCTATTAAATATTAGTTTGACTTCTTGTGACAACAACTACAGGACCTATTTAAAAGATCATTACTTAGTTTGATCACTTCACTATCGACAAGCTAAAGACAAATGTTATGTGGGTAAATAATAAAATACTGTTTAATATACTAGCACTAATCATGTTATACACAAAAATGCCTATATTAATAATGCATTGTTATAATTACAATATCAATTGTGAATGCTTGGTTGACCATAAGCAGTTTTTTGTATTAATATTAATATATATTTTTAAGTTCATGATAGTGCTTATTCTAAGTAAATATTATATAATCAGACATACAAGGGTTACTTAATTTAGTAATATATATTACAGAAACAAGTGGTTATCAGTGGCTATTTTAAAACATTATAATCTGCCACTACTGTTTACACAAAACAATTTCCATGAATGTCATGATAGAGTTAAAAACTTTCCAAGTGCCTGTTAGCAATCCCTGTTTTTAATTGTCTGATGTAATTAATTGTATATTATGCACCTGTATATATTGTCTGTAAGTACGGTGTACCCTAGCAGTCTATGAGTACGGCCTGAACGGCTGAAACGCGTTAGAATGGGGCACACCGTTTAACATTGCACTTTTTTGGATATCACTTGCTTTTAAACTTTTTTCAAATAAAGTTTGGCTTTTAACAAATCTTGGACACCGCCTCTGGACCTCCTTTTCAATTTACCTATATATATATATATACACACACACACACATGTTTTTGTGGATATACAGTATGTCTTATAATGTATGGTATCTGTTGTACTGCACTAAAAAAAGGAAAGTTTGATTTATTGATATAGGGGCATGGAATTCCAAATTTGTTAGATATAACATAGAAAAAAACAACAACAACTTTTTCATTTACTTCTACTATCAAATGTATTTTGTTCTTTTGGTATCATTTGTTGAAGAGCATACCTAAGTAAGCTGTGTTCACGTGTCTGGAGCACTATATGGCAGCAGTTTTGGAAGAATGCTTTAAAAAAAAGATATACATTGTGCAAAAACTGTTGCCATCTAGTGCTCAAAAGTGTATAACATTGTTAAAAGCATTCTTGTAGAATTGCTCCCCAGACACGTGCACATTTCCTATCTTAGTATGCTCTGTAACAAACAGCACCATGAGGAGAATGTACAGGTAGTCCTCGGTTTACAACAGTTCAATATACACCGTTTCAGAAAAACAACCTTTTTTCCAGTCATGTGACTGCTATTGAAAAGCATTGAGAAGCAGTGCATTTATTAAAATAGCCAGTAGGTGGAGCTGTCCGCTTGTGTTGCAGCAAAGCAAAGCAAGCTGAAATTAATCAGTTTAACCAGACCTGAGTTGTCGAGCAGATTTCAAAGGAACAAGATCTTCCTGTCTATAACTCAGTCCAGATTGGAATGCATAGATAGAACTGTTTGCAGAAAAATGCAAGTGAAGTCTGTGTTGTGTGATTATTTTATTAGGTGTATAATGCTGTTTAGCAAATGTTTTTGTTCATTTAACCTACTTTTATTATATATACAGTGTTGTGTGATTATTTTATTAGGTTTATAATGCTGTTTAGCATTTAAAGTCTTCATTTCAAAGCTTTAAAAATAATGTATTAGGTGTTACTTATGACAATTTTGAGAGGGGCCTGGAACCTAACTCCCTCACTTCCATTGACTTACATTATAAAATGGGTTTCAATTTACATTGGTTTCAATTTACAACCATTCCTTCTGGAACCTAACCCCGGCGTAAACTAAGGGCTACCTGTACATTTGATAACAGAAGTAGATAAGAAAGTTTATTAAAGAGCACATGTTCTATCTGAATCGTTTTGGTTTTATGTTCCTTTAAAGGGACACTCAATCAAAATTAAACTTTCATTATTCAGATAGAGCAGCCATTTTAAACAACTTTCCAATTTACTTCCATAAACTAAATGTGCACAATCTTTTTATATTTAAACATTTTGAGTCACCAGCTCCTACTGAGCATGTGCAAGAATAAGTGTGTATGCATTTGTGAATGGCTGATTGCTGTCACATGGTACGTGTATGCATTTGTGAATGGCTGATGGCTGTCACATGGTACGTGTATGCATTTGTGATTGGCTGATGGCTGTCACATGGTACAGGGGGAGTGGAAATAGACATAACTTTTAAAAATGTCAGAAAAAAATCTACTACTCATTTGAAGTTCAGACTAAGTGCTATTGCATTGTCTTGTTATCTTGCATTTGTTGATTATGCAAATCTACTGGGTTGACTGGTCCTTTAATGTATTTGTTATGTTTTTGTAACAATGGTCAATCCACTTATTTGTACTAAAACCAATTAAGTTATCCCCTTGGTTTTAAATATCTTCAGGCCGGTATTCTAGCTAATTTAGTGACCTTTATCTTTCAGCAGCTGATAAATGAAGGGATTAGTTCTTCCACTTTGAAAGTTTGCACTAAATATAGCTTAAAAGAGAGGAGGGATTGCCGTTTCATTGTCTGTGTATCTTTAAGTGGTATAGCGTTTAACTGTTTTATTTCACAAAGAATTGCTTTATTGACTCATTTCCTATAAACAAACAACAAAACCATTTCCGTGGCTTCACAAACCTTACAAACACAATAAAAATTTACCAACTCTAGAGGGGCTGAATGTGACTCTATATTCGAGAAAAATGTATATTATCTTTAGAACTATTTTTAGAGAAATATCTAAATAAATATATACAAAGAAGCATTTACATTTATTTATTACAAATGGAATTAAAATTAGATAAACTTCACCACTTTACAACTCCAATTTGCTTTAAAGATTTAGCAAATTTTAAATGTTTACACATTATCTGACTAAGGGCTAGATTACAAGTGGAGTGCAAAATTATCGCTAAATAAGCAGCCATTACAAGTGGCTGGTTATTGCTACTGCGTGTTAGTTTTCTTTTTTCTTTTTGGAGGTGGGTGGGGGGGTTTGCTGTGTATATATTTACAGGGAACACACAGTTCCCATAAACCACAATGTAAAGGCACTTTTTAGTGCAATTTTTGTTTTCTAACACCCCACAGCCGCCAACTTTAGCCCCCAAAAACTGTTTTTTTTTAAAAAAAAAGCTACTTTTTTATTTTTATAAATAATTTTTATTGAAGTTTTCATTGATAAAACAAATAAACTTTTACATCTTACATTATACAGCTAAGCGTAAACATATATATTTGAAAGACATATTTTTGATTGATCTTTCACCGCCTTAGACAGATCAGTATTGCTACAGTTTTATGCAACTCCAAGTCCAGATATGTGTTCCAGCTTTGATGTACAAGCATTCAAACTTCAAAATACAACCTGAAAAAAATAAAAACTCATGAACAAACATAACTTCGTCCCCTTCCTGCTACCGAATATACAATATTTCTGTTTCAGTGGTTTATAGTCAAGTCTTATCTCCTATGTGGAACATATCCCTTTGATAGAGAGTAGAGGAAAGGGAAACAGAGCAAGGAAACATGGAAAGGCTAAGAAAATAAAAGGTATATAAATTACTGAGGCGACATAGTATCTAAACTCCCTATCAGGGTTTCCCAATAGAATTTGACATCATAACATTTTTGGAGAGTCCCTTTTCTAAAATGTACGTATTCCTCTTGTGACATGAGTGTTGATGTGTATTGAATGTACGTATTCCTCTTGTGACATGAGTGTTGAGGTGTATTGACTGTACGTATTCCTCTTGTGACATGAGTGTTGAGGTGTATTGAATGTACGTATTCCTCTTGTGACATGAGTGTTGAGGTGTATTGAATGTACGTATTCCTCTTGTGACATGAGTGTTGATGTGTATTGAATGTACGTATTCCTCTTGTGACATGAGTGTTGAGGTGTATTGACTGTACGTATTCCTCTTGTGACATGAGTGTTGAGGTGTATTGACTGTACGTATTCCTCTTGTGACATGAGTGTTGAGGTGTATTGAATGTACGTATTCCTCTTGTGACATGAGTGTTGAGGTGTATTGAATGTACGTATTCCTCTTGTGACATGAGTGTTGAGGTGTATTGAATGTATGTATTCCTCTTGTGACATGAGTGTTGAGGTGTATTGAATGTACGTATTCCTCTTGTGACATGAGTGTTGAGGTGTATTGACTGTACGTATTCCTCTTGTGACATGAGTGTTGAGGTGTATTGAATGTACGTATTCCTCTTGTGACATGAGTGTTGAGGTGTATTGAATGTACGTATTCCTCTTGTGACATGAGTGTTGAGGTGTATTGACTGTACGTATTCCTCTTGTGACATGAGTGTTGAGGTGTATTGACTGTACGTATTCCTCTTGTGACATGAGTGTTGAGGTGTATTGAATGTACGTATTCCTCTTGTGACATGAGTGTTGAGGTGTATTGACTGTACGTATTCCTCTTGTGACATGAGTGTTGAGGTGTATTGACTGTACGTATTCCTCTTGTGACATGAGTGTTGAGGTGTATTGAATGTACGTATTCCTCTTGTGACATGAGTGTTGAGGTGTATTGAATGTACGTATTCCTCTTGTGACATGAGTGTTGAGGTGTATTGACTGTACGTATTCCTCTTGTGACATGAGTGTTGAGGTGTATTGAATGTACGTATTCCTCTTGTGACATGAGTGTTGAGGTGTATTGACTGTACGTATTCCTCTTGTGACATGAGTGTTGAGGTGTATTGAATGTACGTATTCCTCTTGTGACATGAGTGTTGAGGTGTATTGAATGTACGTATTCCTCTTGTGACATGAGTGTTGAGGTGTATTGAATGTACGTATTCCTCTTGTGACATGAGTGTTGATGTGTATTGAATGTACGTATTCCTCTTGTGACATGAGTGTTGAGGTGTATTGACTGTACGTATTCCTCTTGTGACATGAGTGTTGAGGTGTATTGACTGTACGTATTCCTCTTGTGACATGAGTGTTGAGGTGTATTGAATGTACGTATTCCTCTTGTGACATGAGTGTTGAGGTGTATTGAATGTACGTATTCCTCTTGTGACATGAGTGTTGAGGTGTATTGAAGAGTCCCTTTTCTAAAATGTACGTATTCCTCTTGTGACATGAGTGTTGATGTGTATTGAATGTACGTATTCCTCTTGTGACATGAGTGTTGAGGTGTATTGACTGTACGTATTCCTCTTGTGACATGAGTGTTGAGGTGTATTGAATGTACGTATTCCTCTTGTGACATGAGTGTTGAGGTGTATTGAATGTACGTATTCCTCTTGTGACATGAGTGTTGAGGTGTATTGAATGTACGTATTCCTCTTGTGACATGAGTGTTGATGTGTATTGAATGTACGTATTCCTCTTGTGACATGAGTGTTGAGGTGTATTGACTGTACGTATTCCTCTTGTGACATGAGTGTTGAGGTGTATTGACTGTACGTATTCCTCTTGTGACATGAGTGTTGAGGTGTATTGAATGCACGTATTCCTCTTGTGACATGAGTGTTGAGGTGTATTGAATGTACGTATTCCTCTTGTGACATGAGTGTTGAGGTGTATTGACTGTACGTATTCCTCTTGTGACATGAGTGTTGAGGTGTATTGAATGTACGTATTCCTCTTGTGACATGAGTGTTGAGGTGTATTGACTGTACGTATTCCTCTTGTGACATGAGTGTTGAGGTGTATTGAATGTACGTATTCCTCTTGTGACATGAGTGTTGAGGTGTATTGAATGTACGTATTCCTCTTGTGACATGAGTGTTGAGGTGTATTGACTGTACGTATTCCTCTTGTGACATGAGTGTTGAGGTGTATTGACTGTACGTATTCCTCTTGTGACATGAGTGTTGAGGTGTATTGACTGTACGTATTCCTCTTGTGACATGAGTGTTGAGGTGTATTGACTGTACGTATTCCTCTTGTGACATGAGTGTTGAGGTGTATTGAATGTACGTATTCCTCTTGTGACATGAGTGTTGAGGTGTATTGAATGTACGTATTCCTCTTGTGACATGAGTGTTGAGGTGTATTGACTGTACGTATTCCTCTTGTGACATGAGTGTTGAGGTGTATTGAATGTACGTATTCCTCTTGTGACATGAGTGTTGATGTGTATTGAATGTACGTATTCCTCTTGTGACATGAGTGTTGAGGTGTATTGACTGTACGTATTCCTCTTGTGACATGAGTGTTAAGGTGTATTGACTGTACGTATTCCTCTTGTGACATGAGTGTTGAGGTGTATTGAATGTACGTATTCCTCTTGTGACATGAGTGTTGAGGTGTATTGAATGTACGTATTCCTCTTGTGACATGAGTGTTGAGGTGTATTGACTGTACGTATTCCTCTTGTGACATGAGTGTTGAGGTGTATTGAATGTACGTATTCCTCTTGTGACATGAGTGTTGAGGTGTATTGACTGTACGTATTCCTCTTGTGACATGAGTGTTGAGGTGTATTGAATGTACGTATTCCTCTTGTGACATGAGTGTTGAGGTGTATTGAATGTACGTATTCCTCTTGTGACATGAGTGTTGAGGTGTATTGACTGTACGTATTCCTCTTGTGACATGAGTGTTGAGGTGTATTGACTGTACGTATTCCTCTTGTGACATGAGTGTTGAGGTGTATTGAATGTACGTATTCCTCTTGTGACATGAGTGTTGAGGTGTATTGACTGTACGTATTCCTCTTGTGACATGAGTGTTGAGGTGTATTGAATGTACGTATTCCTCTTGTGACATGAGTGTTGAGGTGTATTGACTGTACGTATTCCTCTTGTGACATGAGTGTTGAGGTGTATTGAATGTACGTATTCCTCTTGTGACATGAGTGTTGAGGTGTATTGAATGTACGTATTCCTCTTGTGACATGAGTGTTGAGGTGTATTGACTGTACGTATTCCTCTTGTGACATGAGTGTTGAGGTGTATTGACTGTACGTATTCCTCTTGTGACATGAGTGTTGAGGTGTATTGAATGTACGTATTCCTCTTGTGACATGAGTGTTGAGGTGTATTGACTGTACGTATTCCTCTTGTGACATGAGTGTTGAGGTGTATTGACTGTACGTATTCCTCTTGTGACATGAGTGTTGAGGTGTATTGAATGTACGTATTCCTCTTGTGACATGAGTGTTGGTGTGTATTGAATGTACGTATTCCTCTTGTGACATGAGTGTTGAGGTGTATTGAATGTACGTATTCCTCTTGTGACATGAGTGTTGAGGTGTATTGAATGTACGTATTCCTCTTGTGACATGAGTGTTGAGGTGTATTGAATGTACGTATTCCTCTTGTGACATGAGTGTTGAGGTGTATTGAATGTACGTATTCCTCTTGTGACATGAGTGTTGAGGTGTATTGAATGTACGCATTCCTCTTGTGACATGAGTGTTGAGGTGTATTGAATCCATTCTACCCTAGAAGGGGGATGAACAGATTTCCACTTTCTAGCAATTAGCGTTCTAGCGCTGTTTAAACCTATTAATAGCAGATTCCATTTGATTGTGCACATTCTAGTGGGTCTATTGTTTAGTAATGCAGTAATAGGATCTAATGTAAAGTCCTCCCCCATAATGATACTGAGACTTGATTCTATCTGTATCTAACACTGCCACCATATATGGGTCATATTCCGCACCCCCTCCGCACCCCCTCCAGCAGTCACTACTAGCATTTGTATATATGTGCTTCAAACGGGCCGGAGTCAGGTACCATCGTGTCAGTATCTTGTGATTAAGTTCTAGGATTTTTGGTGATGCAGAGGATTTACGAGTGTTGTAAAATATATTTTTACAATCTTTGAGTTCTAAAGACTTTCCAAGCTCTTGCTACCAACCCGCTGTATATGTGGGTAAAGAGGTTTTAGTCGATTCTTCTAATAACCCCCTAGCTAACGAGAGAGTACCAGAGGGAAGTGATTTCATAAGATACAGCTTTTCAAATGAGGTGGGAGTTCTCAAAAGGTCATCCCTATGGGGGGAATATTGAAGAAGATGACACAGTTGTGCATATTTAAGCCATGATGAGTAGTTCCCTCCAGCTATTTCTGTTAAGTCTTGTCTTGCCATTGTATGTCAATGTTATAAATGGTATTGTGTAACCTAATTCCCTGCCATTAAGATTATGTGGGTCCAGTCCACCTAGAAATTCAGCGTTGTAAGAGACAGGTGATAAGAAAGAATCCCTAGTAGAAATGCCGTTCAGTGCATCCCAGCTATCAAAAATATGTGTGTATAAATTTGAAGTTTTAACAGTGTTCGGCCTAATAATCTAATTAACCCAACATAGGGCACCTAGTGAAGGACTCTTTAATATGTGCAAATCTGTAGTGGTCCCTGCCTTTTGTGTCGCTTCCCTGTGCCAATCCATAACGCGTTGTAGGGTGACTGCTCTATAATACTTCTCAATTCATGGTACCCCTAGTCCAACCTCCCCCAATGGCCTATACATTGTACTTTTATTTATTTGGGGTTTGATCCTCCCCAGATAAATGAGTTAATAGCCGATTGTATCCTAACTAGGTATGTTTTGGGGAGGTGAATTGGAACAGTTTGTAGAATATATAGTAGCTGAGGGAGTATAAAGCTACTTTTTTTTAAACTTGGGGGATCAATGGTGCGAATCACTGTCTTAGGCAGGTTAGAGATAGGTTTTACCAGAGAGGAAACATTTCTGATAAATTTTAAATAATAGTAAGCAAAACCAAAGAATCGTTGGATAGAACGGAGGCAAGCAGGATGAGGCTTTTGTAAAACAACCAACACCTTCTGGGGATCTATCAGAGCAGATAATGTACGTCAAAAAGGTTACCTGGGACTGGTGAAATTCACATTTCTCAAGCTTACATTCTCACATAAACGTTGCAGAACAATTCAGTGATTAAAAGAATCGGGTAAGCATTCTTGATAGTGATGCGATTGAGACCTCTGTAATAAATACAAGGGCCTCTATTTATCAAGCTGTCAACTTACCTGCATTCGCCGGCACCAATACACTCGCCTAAGATCGCCTAACATCGCTGCCGCAGACCTGAATACGTTCTCCAAAATTACCCAAAAAGCTGTCAAAAAGCCGCGCACCAAGTACGGAGCGATGAGCAGCGGACTGTTGTTAACTAACAGTCATCGATCTTGCTGCTATTCGGCTTTTTTACAGCTTTCTTGGTACCCTGTCACTAAACACCCACACTATACTACACTGTTTTACCCCCTATACCGCCGCTCCTGGACCCCGCCGCAGCTAAATAAAGTTATTAACCCCTAAACCGCCGCTCCCGGAGCCCACCACAATTCTAATAAATGTATTAACCCCTAAACCGCCAAACCCAGAGCCCACCGCCACCTACATTATACATATTAACCCCTAATCTGCCACCCCCTATACCGCCGCCGCCACCTGCATAAAGTTATTAACCCCTGTCCTGCTGCTCCCGGACCCCGCCGCAAATAAATAAAGTTATTAACCCCTAAACCGCCGCTCCCGGACCCCGCCGCAACTAAATAAAGTGTTTAACCCCTAAACCGCCGCTCCTGGACCCCGCCGCAACTAAATAAAGTGTTTAACCCCTAAACCGCCGCTCCCGGAGCCCACCTCCACCTACATTATATTTATTAACCTCTAATCTGCCCCCCCTACACCGCTGCCACCTACATTATATTTATTAACCCCTAATCTGCCCCCCCTACACCGCCGCCACTATATTAAAGTTATTAACCCCTAAATATAAGTCTAACCCTAACCCTAACACCCCCTAACGTAAATATAATTTAAATAAATCTAAATAAATATTCCTATCATTAAATAAATTATTCCTATTTAAAACTAAATACTTACCTATAAAATAAACCCTAAGCTAGCTACAATATAACTAATAGTTACATTGTAGCTATCTAAGGGTTTATTTTTATTTTACAGGCAAGTTTGTTTTTATTTTAACTAGGTAGAATAGTTATTAAATAGTTATTAACTACAGTATTTAATTACTACCTAGCTAAAATAAATACAAAAGTACCTGTAAAATAAAACCTAACCTAAGTTACAATTACACCTAACACTACACTATAATTAAATTAATTACCCAAATTAACTAAAATTAAATAAATTAAATAAAATGATCTAAAGTACAAAAAAAACCCCAAACAATAAATTACAGAAAATAATAAAATAATTACAAGAATTCTAGACTAATTACACCTAATGTAATCCCCCTAATAAAATAAAGAGCCCTACCCTATACTAAATTACAAATAGCCCTTAAAAGGGCCTTTTGCGGGGCATTGCCCCTAAGTAATCAGCTCTTTTACCTGTAAAAAAAAGTATAATACCCCCCCCAACATTAAAACCCACCACCCACACACCCAACCCTTCTCTAAAACCCACCCAATCCCCCCTTAATAAAACCTAACACTAACCCCTTGAAGATCACCCTACCTTGAGAAGTCTTCACCCAACCAGGCTGAAGTCCTCAACGAAGCCGGGCGAAGTGGTCCTCCAGACGGGCAGAAGTCTTCATCCAAGCCGGGCAGAAGAAGTCCTCCAGACGGGCAGAAGTCTTCATCCAGGTGGCATCTTCTATCTTCATCCATCCGGCGCAGAGCGGCTCCATCTTAAAGACATCTGACGTGGAGCATCCTCTTCAAACGACGTTTTCTTACCGAATGAATGTTCCTTTAAATGACGTCATCCAAGATGGCGTCCCTTGAATTCGGATTGGCTGATAGAATTCTATCAGCCAATCGGAATTAAGGTAGGAAAAATCCTATTGGTTGATGCAATCAGCCAATAGGATTGAGCTTACATTCTATTGGCTGATTGGAACAGCCAATAGAATGCGAGCTCAATCCTATTGACTGATTGGATCAGCCAATAGGATTGAACTTCAATCCTATTGGCTGATTGCATCAACCAATAGGATTTGTCCTACCTTAATTCCGATTGGCTGATAGAATTCTATCAGCCAATCGGAATTCAAGGGACGCCATCTTGGATGATGTCATTCAGCCAGAAGAGGATGCTCTTGAAGATGGAGCCGCTCTGCGCCGGATGGATGAAGATAGAAGATGCTGTCTGGATGAAGACTTCTGCCCGTCTGGAGGACCTCTTCTGCCCGGCTTCGATGAAGACTTCTGCCCGTCTGGAGGACCACTTCGCCCGGCTTCGTTGAGGTCTTCAGCCCGGTTGGGTGAAGACTTCTCAAGGTAGGGTGATCTTCAAGGGGTTAGTGTTAGGTATTTTTAAGGGGGGATTGAGTGGGTTTTAGAGTAAGGTTGGGTTTGTGGGTGGTGGGTTTTAATGTTGGGGGGGGTATTGTACTTTTTTTTACAGGTAAAAGAGCTTATTACTTTGGGGCAATGCCCCGCAAAAAGTCCTTTTAAGGGCTATTTGTAATTTAGTATAGGGTAGGGCTTTTTTTTATTATGGGGGGCTTTTTTATTTTATTATGGGGATTAGATTAGGTGTAATTAGTTTAAAATTCTTGTAATTATTTTATTATTTTCTGTAATTTAGTGTTTGTTTTGTTTTATTTTACAGGTACTTTTGTCTTTATTTTAGCTAGGTAGTTATTAAATAGTTAACAACTATTTAATAACTATTCTACCTAGTTAAAATAAATACAAACTTGCCTGTAAAATAAAAATAAACCCTAAGATAGATACAATGTAACTATTAGTTATATTATAGCTAGCTTAGGGTTTATTTTATAGGTAAGTATTTAGTTTTAAATAGGAATAATTTATTTATATTTATTTAAATTATATTTAAGTTAGGGGGTGTTAGGGTTAGGGTTAGACTTAGGTTTAGGGGTTAATAAATGTAATATAGTGGCGGCGGTGTAGGGGGGGCAGATTAGGAGTTAATAAACATAATGTAGGTGGTGGCGGTGTAGGGGGGGCAGATTAGGGGTTAATAAATATAATTTATGTGGCGGCAGTGTGGGGGGGGCAGATTAGGGATTAATAAATATAATGTAGTTGGCGGCGGGGTCCGTGAGCGGTGGTTTAGGGGTTAAACACTTTATTTCGTTGCGGCGGGGTCCGTGAGCGGTGGTTTAGGGGTTAATAAGTTTATTAGAGTGGCGGCGGGGTCCCTGAGTGGCGGTTTAGGGGTTAATAAGTTTATTATAGTGGCGGTGGGCTCCGGGAGCGGCGGTTTAGGGGTTAATACATTTATTAGAGTGGCGGTAAACTCTGCCACAAGGAGGGTTTGCACCTTGCTGCAATTTGATAGTAGGGACAATGAGGTGGAAGTGTACCAGCATGCACCTTATCGAAGACATCCTGGAACTCCAGATATTTGGTAGGTAACAAAGAGACCTAGGAAGAGCAAAGTAGATAAACCGGCCTACAAATGCAAGTAGTGTTACATTGCGTAGACCAAAAGAGGATCTCAGCTATCTGCCAATTGAAGATTGGGTTATGCTTCTGGAGCCATGAGAAACCTAGAACAGTTGGATAGTGTGGAGAGGAAATAACCTGGAAACATACCGACTCCCTGTGTAGAGCACCTACAGCCAGACCGACTAGAATAGTTTCATGAGTAATATGTGCAAGTTGTAGGGGTTAGCCATCAATTGCCTCAATGGCCAACGGAGTGGTTCGAGGCAATAGAGGAATGGAATTCTCAAAGGCAAATGTGCTGTCAATGAAATAGCCAGCAGCACCGGAGTCTACTTGGGCCTGAGTGACAGCAGAGGAATTGGCCCAGGAAAGGACAACCATAATTAATGTTTTGTCTCTTAATTACCCAAGGTCTTGCCCTGACAGGACCTTAGGTGCGAGCATTTCCCAGACACATTGGACACGTTTTTAGGAGATGCATAAGCATCTCAGGAGGTGTGGGAGGAATGGATGGGGAAGAAAACATGGGTGCTGGTCTCGTAGGAGACCTCCACAGGCACTCCTTAAAGAATGGTCTCTCCCTGAGCCTGGTATTGATCAAGATCAGTAAATATATGAGAGCCTCAAGCTCACTAGGCATCTCTCTGGCCGCAATCTCGGCTTTTGGGGTATCGGAGAGGCCATGGAAGAAAGCAGCCACCAGAGCCTCTTTATTCCAGGCCACCTCTACCATCAGGGTATAAAATTCAATGATATACTCTTTAACGGTTTGTGTACCCTGTCGGATAGACTTGAGCTGCTTGGCGGCAGAGGAGGAACAAGCCGGTATATTGAATACCCTATGAAAGGAGGCAACAAATTTGGAGTAAACATGTATCACAGATTTATTGTTCTCCAATAGAGGATTTGCCCAGGCCAAAGCCTTGTCAGAGAGCAATGAAATCTGGAAGCCCACCATTGACCTATCGGAAGGTAATGCCTGGGGGACCAGTTCAAAGTAAATGCCCACTTGGTTAAGGAAGCCACAACATTGACTCGGGTTGCCCCATAATGATGAGGAAGGGGACTGAATTGGTCATACCCTTAGCGAATGCTGGTTCAGCTGCAACCGCAGGAGCAGCAATGGAGGACGCCACTGGCCTAGATACACCTGGATCCAGATGGGCAGTGCATGCTAGGAGGGTCTACAGTGCCAGAGTGAACTGATCCATACGATGATCTTGATGATCCAGCCTAGAGACCAACTTGGGAAGTGTAGGAATACCTGCACCATCAGGATTCATGGCCCTTGCGTAATGTCAGGGAACCACGAAACCAGATGGAAATGAAAGTGCAGGTTAGAAAATAAATAAAGTTTATTTAAAATAACAATAAACAGCAATAAGGATCAGCACAGAGTCAGCATGGAGAAGAGAAACAAGATACAGGAGAGCACTTGGTAGATCTGGACTCATGCAAGGGCAGAGACAAAGTGGACTGGGTGATAGTTGTATAGTAAACTGGCATTACATCATCACTGAGAGACTGGAAGTTACCAGAAGTTGCCAGTAGTTGCAGAGTTAACAAGTTTGTCCATAAGAGGGCGTGTGGGAGGACACACATTGACAGAAACAATGCCAGAGAAACAGGCCTGCACTCCAAGTGAAACACGGAAGAGTGAGCAACCCTGATACAATAACCCTTTGTTATCCACCTGCCCACATCAGATCTCAGAACAGACCACTGGCCTTGTAACTAGGGTTGCTACCTCAGCCATGTTTTCCTGGACACTTATGAGTTACCCATGCAATAGGATGTGCAGGGAGTAACATGTACTGTGCTGTTCATCAGCACTATTCATGTGATGTCCAGAGGCTCAATACATGTCCCCCCACTGCTTACCCTGCAGCATGCATAACTAATAAGTGTTCAGTAACATATGGACGAGGTGGAATGCCTACCTGTAACCCTCTGTCATCCACCTGCCCACATCAGACCTCAGATTTTAAGATCAAAAATTTTAATTGAGATCACATAAGTATCTTATTATATGGAGAACAGTCGTACAGCCTTAATAACATAGGAACAGTACCATTAATTTGGCAGCTGCAACCGCTATGATGTCATGTAGTCACAAACATATAGCCCTTATAAGGAATACATAGAGAGATTTGCATATCCATTGTAATCTTGCCATGTATTATTCATATTTAAGCATTCATAATTAATGATTCCACTTTTAGAATTACTGAGTGCAATGTGGTAGGTTGTGAGTAAGTCACACATCATTTTTTTTATTGATAAATATTTCTATATTATTCACATAAACAGTCAAATGCAGCTGCACAGGAAAATATAGAAACAAATATTTCTGTGTTTACAGAATAGAGCTTGGAGACAAACAGTGCAACAGCAGTATCGTGCCGGTGTTGCCTTATATAAACCATGAAATGTTGCTAACTGTTCATAACTCCAGAAAAAGAAGATTGAGGAAGTGTGATGAAAAGATCAAAAATCAAAGGGCTGTAGACTGTGTGATACAGATGGAGAGCCTTGTGTGTGAGGTTAGACTGTGTGAGAACAGATGGAGAACCTTGTGTGTGAGGTTAGACTGTGTGATACAGATGGAGAACCTTGTGTATGAGGTTAGACTGTGTGATACAGATGGAAACCTTGTGTGTTAGATTAGACTGAGTGATACAGATGGAGAACCTTGTGTATGAGGTTAGACTGTGTGATACAGATGGAAACCTTGTGTGTTAGATTAGACTGAGTGATACAGATGGAGAACCTTGTACTGTGTGATACAGATGGAGAACCTTGTGTGTGAAGTTAGAATGTGTGATGCAGATGGAGAACCTTGTGTGTGAGGTTAGACTGTGTGATACAGATGGAGAACCTTGTGTGTGAGGTTAGACTGTGTGACACAGATGGAGAACCTTGTACTGTGTGATACAGATGGAGAACCTTGTGTATGAGGTTAGACTGTGTGATACAGATGGAGAACCTTGTGTGTGAGGTTAGAATGTGTGATACAGATGGAGAACCGTGTGTGTGAGATTAGACTGAGTGATACAGATGGAGAACCTTCTGTGTGAGGTTAGACTGTGTGATACAGATAGAGAACCTTGTGTGTGAGGTTAGAATGTGTGATACAGATGGAGAACCGTGTGTGTGAGGTTAGACTGTGTGATACAGATGGAGAACCTTGTGTGTTAGGTTAGACTGTTTGATACAGATGGAAACCTTATGTGTTAGATTAGACTGTGTGATACAGATGGAGAACCTTGTGTATGAGGTTAGACTGTGTGATACAGATGGAAACCTTGTGTGTTAGATTAGACTGAGTGATACAGATGGAGAACCTTGTACTGTGTGATACAGATGGAGAGCCTTGTGTGTTAGATTAGACTGAGTGATACAGATGGAGAACCTTTTGTGTGAGGTTAGACTGTGTGATACAGATGGAGAACCTTGTGTGTGAGGTTAGACTGTGTGACACAGATGGAGAACCTTGTGTATGAGATTAGACTGTTTGATATAGATGGAGAACCTTGTGTATGAGGTTAGACTGTGTGATACAGATGGAGAACCTTGTGTGTGAGGTTAGACTGTGTGACACAGATGGGGAACCTTGTACTGTGTGATACAGATGGAGAACCTTGTGTGTGAGGTTAGACTGTGTAATACAGATGGAGAACCTTTTGTGTGAGGTTAGACTGTGTGATACAGATGTAGAACCTTGTGTGTGAGATTAGACTGTGTGATACAGATGGAGAACCTTGTGTGTGAGTTTAGACTGTGTGATACAGATGTAGAACCTTCTGTTCGAGGTTAGACTGTGTGATACAGATGGAGAACCTTCTGTGTGAGATTAGACTGTGTGATACAGATGGAGAACCTTCTGTGTGAGGTTAGAATGTGTGATACAGATGGAGAACCTTCTGTGTGAGGTTAGACTGTGTGATACAGATGTAGAACCTACTGTGTGTGAGGTTAGACTGTGTGATACAGATGTAGAACCTTCTGTGTGAGGTTAGACTGTGTGATACAGATGGAGAACCTTCTGTGTGAGGTTATACTGTGTGATACAGATGGAGAACCTTCTGTGTGAGGTTAGACTGTGTGATACAGATGGAGAACCTTCTGTGTGAGGTTAGACTGTGTGATACAGATGTAGAACCTTCTGTGTGAGGTTAGACTGTGTGATAAAGATGTAGAACCTTCTGTGTGAGGTTAGACTGTGTGATACAGATGGAGAACCGTGTGTGTGAGGTTAGACTGTGTGATACAGATGGAGAAACTTGTGTTTGTGATTAGTGCAATCTTTTGTCCTAAGCACAACCTCACAACATTCAGTATTTATCACTAATTTGATAATATTCACTTCCTAATTGTCACAAACAGAATCAACTATTTCTAAAATTGATTTAAAGCAAAAAAAAAAACATATGCTTAGGGTGATGAGAAGCTTGGCACGATTATTCACTTGAACGGCAAACAAAATCAGATCTCTGGTTAATTTTTGGGCCCCAAATGCCCCCAAAATACAGTCTAGCGTATTTTATTAAAAAATAAAGATAGCAGCATCTTTATTTTTTAATAAAATTACTACCCTAGGCAGTATTTTGGGGCTAAGTGGGCGGGGGTGGGGTGTCAGGAAAGTGCCTTTACATTGCGGTCTATGGGAACTGTGTGTTCCCAGTAAATATATATATATATACACATATTATCACATAAATACAGTATATATGTAGATAATACAGCAATGTGAGCATGACCTTGTAATACTAGCGCACATTAGCGTGTGCTGGTGGTATTACACAGTGGAGCACAAATATGATATATCGCTTTCATGAAAACGATATTTAGCGCTCCACTTGTAATCTGTGACAAATAGGTGTGTGTGTGCTGCTAGCACTTTGTAGTATTCAGTCTTTCACTTATCGGATATTCTTATTTTCAGGCTGTATATGGTACACAATGTCAGATTAGACATGTCTGATTGTTAAAGGGACATGACAGCCAACACTGGAATCCACATGAATGTATTTCAGTTTTTTATAGAAGCATTTTAGTAATATAAATAAAATATGCATTAGCAAAAACGTTTCTTATAAAAGCTATAGCAGTTTCAAAAGTGTATTTAAGTATGCACCATGCACCAGCATTTTAAACACAGCACTTGCTCAGAAAGCCTAAGTTGCTTGTACCATCTGGTAATGACTTAATTTGTTAATTACTGACATGATACAAGCCCCACTGACACTCTGAACAGCTGTAGTATTTAAACTACTGGTGCACTGAGATTATCTAGTCTTGTAAAACTGTGCACGCAGGTTCTTATATGATAAATGTGCTGCAATTAATGAGAATTTAGAGCTTATGGGGCACATTTATCATGCACGTGCATAGAAAAATTTTAACAGTAAGACAATGATAACTTTTACCAGAAGCATTTTTGCTAATACATGTATATTGCAAATATGTTTCTATGCAAAGATGTAATTCATCTGTGTGCATTTAAATGATTACTACTGGAATGTCCCTTTAAGTGTGTATTACATTTCTATAACTCTAGCAGTAACAATGTACAATACTATGACCTTGGTAATAAATGTTCCTCCTATAAAAGGTTTACATAAAGGTCTATTTACATGAATTTCTTTTGGTAGTGAGTTAACCCTCAGCTAAATTCTTTACCTTCAGGCAGTCTGCCATTAATGTCATCCAGCTGATTGGGTGGCTGAACTTTCACCTTTCTGCAGCTAATAATTAATTTAAAGGGGTTCTTTTCAATAAATAATAACTGAAATGTTTACTCCCTCCCAAGTTCTTTGATTTCTATTGATTAGTGATGTGTAATTTATATTGTTCTGGCCACCTGCAATAGTGTGTTACACTGTGCTCTTATATTTACACATTTTAACTGCAAAATACATCATAGTTTAATTGTGATCTAAAGTCACTGTCCATTTTTTATATTTATGGGTCGATTTATCATGCTGCGGCGGACAGGGGCCCGTATGTCAGGGGTCTGTCTGCCGCAGCTCGCCTCTGGCGAGCTGAATTCCACTGCCGGAATTTAACATTGCACGTAAGAGCTAATTTGCACTTGCTGTCAATCTCCCGGTCGGACGAGACTGGGGGATTGAAATTCACCAACTAAGAGGTGGCAAAAAGTTAGGAAAGCAGTGGTCTAATGACCGCTGCTTGTTAAATACGGACTGCAGGTTCTCTTGTGAGAACCTGCAGTCATAAGGGGTGCGAAGCCTCCCGAAGGCTTTCATTAAACCGACCCCTTACTACCAATTCAAGTGTTGATCTTTATTTTAATCTGCTTAATGGTTAATGCTTCTTTTTATAAGAGTAGGTTTACGACCTTCCACTGATGCAGTTTGTACAAGTATTGGATATAGTATCTACAGAAACAGAGTTGCCACTTTGTGAAGGGATATGAAACCCCAATTTTTTCTTTTATGATTCAGATAGAGCATGCTATCTAAATCAACTTTCTAATTTACACCTATTATCAAATTTTCTTTGTTCTCTTGGTATCTTTATTTGAAAAGCAGGAATGTGAGCTTAGGAGTCGGCCCATTTTTGGTTCACCTGGGTAGAGCTTGTCGATTGGTGGCTAAATGTAGTCACTAAGGAACTTACTTTAGTTGCGGTCTCATTTTCCTTTTTTATTTTTGTAAATTCTGCTATGATGAGGTTCCCTTAGAAATGTTCTAATTTTTATGACTATTGCTTTTTTTTTTGAGTTGGGAATATTGTCTCAATGCCTTTTGTAGTGTACTGAGATGGAGTGTTAAGTGATGAGAGCGCCACATACGGTCTCAACTACTTAACCATTGAAGTGCAAGAGCAGCCATAGACAATATGTAAACACATCAGAGTGGCTGTGTTCTAATAAAACTTTATGGACATTGTGTCATAAAACATTCTTTGAATGTTTTCAAGCATTACAAACTATAAAAAAATATTCTTTCCTCACAGGCTGTATTAAAAACGCAGCAGGTCTGATTTGGCCCCCATGCTCTATGGAGCCTACACCTGAGTGAGACCATGAGGCCTATTTATCAAAGGTCTGGCGGACCTGATCCGACAGTGCGGATCACGTCCGCCAGACCTTGCTGAATGGGGAGAGCAATACGCTCTCCGTATTCAGCATTGCACCAGCAGCTCTTGTGAGCTGCTGGTGCAACGCCGCCCCCTGCAGACTCGCGGCCGCCAGCAGGGGTGTCAACCCGATCGTACTCGATTAGGTTGAATTCCGGCGATGTCTGTCCGCCTGCTCAGAGCAGGCGGACAGGTTATGGAGCAGCGGTCTTTAGCCTGCAAGCTCGCAAGAAACACAGGCCCTCGAGCTTGATAAATGAGCCTCCATTAGTGCAGTGAATGAGTTTATTATAGCATAACTATTGACTTTATAGAAATAAAAACATTGAAAGCTATTAAAATGTAACTGGGTTTGGAAATTTCATGTTGCTTTTATGAGTTTTACATTTGTTTAAAAAACCCCATTAATTGTGACCTCTGATTTCCAAGAATATAAGGTATATTTATGAAATTAGTGGGTGGTTATTAACATGGAAGCCACATAAAGGAGGTGCTTAGTAAAAAGGAAGAAACTCCAAAGTATGTCAATGTATCTTGTAAAACTGTGCACGCAGGTTCTTATATGATAAATGTGCTGCAATTAATGAGAATTTAGAGCTTATGGGGCATATTTATCAATGTGCGAGCGGACAGGATATGAAATAGCGTATCATGTCCGCCGTGTATCATTTCACCAGCAGTTCTTGTGAATGCCGCCCCTGCAGATTCGCAGCCAATCAGCCGCTAGCAGGGGGTGTCAATCAACCCTCGTATTCGATCGGATGATGAAAATGGTTTAAATACTGACTACATAAATATTAGGCTATATTTAAGTTACGTCCTTTAATATTTAGCTCTTTTAATCCAACTCTTTGAATATTTTTAAAAGTTAAAGGGACATAATACTCATATGCTAAATCACTTGAAACTGATGCAGTGTAACTGTAAAAAGCTGACAGGAAAATATCACCTGAGCATCTCTGCGAGGTAAAATTTCTTATTTTTTTACATAATCTCCTCAGCTCAGCAGAGTAAATTCTGTGTAAAAAGTTATACTCAGCTGCTGCCCTGCTGCAGGTAATAAAAAAATAAGAAATGAACAGCAGCCAATCAGCATCAGCAGTGCTGAGGTCATGAACTATTTTACTGTGATCTCATGAGATTTCACTTAACTCTCATGAGATTTCATTGTAAACTTCCTTACACTGAATAGGGAAATAAGATGAGTGTGCACGAAAGGTTGCTCCTTCGGCTGTCCCGGGACAGACATACTGATTTGTTGCTTAGAAATCCTTTACAATGGGATGTGGCTACTGAAGAACTTTTGAGGTAAAATATCTTTCTTTTTTACATAGAGATGTTCAGGTGATATTTTCTAGTCAGCGTTTTACAGCTATGCTGCATCACTTTCAAGTGTTTCAACGTTTGGGTATTATGGCCCTTTAAAGGGACATTAAACCCACATTTTTTTCTTTCATTATTCAGATAGAGAATAACATTTTAAACAACATTCCAATTTACTTCTATTATCTAATTTCCTTCATTCTTTAGATATCCTTTGTTTAAGAAATAGCAATGCATATGGGTGAGCCAATCACACAAGGCATCTATGTGCAGCCACCAATCAGCAGCTTCTGAGCCTATCTAGATATGCGTTTCAGCAAATAATATCAAGAGAATGAAGCAAATTAGATAATAGAAGTAAATTAGAAAATTGTTTAAAATTGCATGCCATTTCTAAACCCTAAAAGAAAAAAATTGGGTTTAATGTCCCTTTAACTCTATTAACTTTTTTCCCATACCCTGTCTCTCACTCTACTTGAATGCATTCTCTCTCATCTGTCTTTATCAACTGTCGGAGAATCCTTGCTATCTTATAGTGACGTAAATTCAAATTTGCATGGCAAATAAAATGTATAATTATTCAATCTCCTAATGTACTTTCAAAATTTATTTTGCCCCATTTTCCTGCAACTTACACCAGAATAATTTTTTGCTTGTTTTTTTCATTGCCCTAGACAGGCTGGAGTGCATACTTCAGACTACTGACCCTACAACATGCTACAAAGTGATTGCTTGATTAGTGTAGCAGATATCTGTCCCCAACTGGCCCCACAGCAAAGGGGTTAAAAAAACAATACTCAAGAAACATTTCAATGGTTATGTCCCTAGCCTGCAAAACAATGTAAAGCTTGACAATAAGCTATAAATGTGTTAATAGGATTTATGCTGCATACTTTTGAAATGCGGTGCTTAACTGCATGATGTCCCTATAGTACACAGCTTGAGGTTTACTTGGCAAAATTAATCTGTTTTAAAAGGGGGTTTAACGTTTTCAGTAAGTAAAAAAATATGGTACTAAAACTCTCTTTATGTAAGGTTAAAGGGACAGTAAAGACTTTGAGAGTGTACTATAAAATGCTTAAGTGTGCACAGTAAAATAACTGCAAAATGTTTTCATTATTTTATTTTTGCCCCATTTTCCTGTAATTTAAGTCTGAAAATTGTAAATTCTCTAGTGCTAAAAACTATAAGAGCACATAACAGGTGTCACAAGCCTATCCTTGCCACATTTATCTACCTAATTTGCAGTTTGTTATCTTATCATTTCTGCTGAGGCCAAACAATGACGCTTTAGTTAACTCAATAACAGCGCCAACCCCAGTTTGGCTCCTCCAGATAAGGAAAGTGGTGGATGGAAATTGACCATTGAAAAAAAAAAAACTATTGCAGCAAACAAGCTTTTAATCTGTTCTAATAAAGTTCAATCTGAACTTTGAGATTTGGAGCAAAATTTTGCTCAATGCTCACTTTTTGTCTTTTAACGCCGGGTTTGTATAAACTCGTAATACCAGCGCTGCATGTAAGTGAGCGGTGAGAGAAAACTGCTTGTTAGCACCGCACAGCTTCTAATGCAAAACTCGTAATCTAGCCGTATATTTCTATACCTACAGTAAATATCTATATCTATATGAACAAATATAGATATACATATATACATATAGACAGATAGTCCTCAGCGAAGTCGTCCTCCAGACGAGAAGAAGTCTTCATCCAGACGGCATCTTCTATCTTCATCCATCCGACGCGGAGCGGCTCCATCTTCAAGACATCCGGCGCGGAGCATCATCTTCTGACGACGTCTTCTTACTGAATGACGGTTCCTTTAAGTGACGTCATCCAAGATGGCGTCCCTTAGATTCCAATTGGCTGTTAGAATTCTATCAGCCAATCGGAATTAAGGTAGAAAAAATCTTATTGGCTGATGCAATCAGCCAATAGGATTGAAGTTCAATCCTATTGGCTGATCCAATCAGCCAATAGGATTGAGCTCGCATTCTATTGGCTGTTCCAATCAGTTAAAGAAACCGTCATTCAGTAAGAAGACGTCGTCAGAAGAGGATGCTCCGCGCCGGATGTCTTGAAGATGGAGCCACTCCGCGTCGGATGGATGAAGATAGAAGATGCTGTCTGGATGAAGACTTCTGTCCGTCTGGAGGATCACTTCGCCCGGCTTGGATGAAGACTTCTCCCGGCTTCGTTGAGGACTTCGGCCCGGTTGGATGAAGACTTCTGCCGCTTCCTTGAGGATGGATGTCCGGTCTTCAGAACTGTAAGTCGATCTTCAGGGGGTTAGTGTTAGTTTTTTTTAAGGGTGTATTGGGTGGGTTTTATTTTTAGGTTAGGGACTTTGGACCGCAAAAGAGCTAACTGCCTTTTTAAGGGCAATGCCCATCCAAATGCCCTTTTCAGGACAATGGGGAGCTTAGTTTTTTTTTAGCTAGTATTTTATTTGGGGGGTTGGTTGTGTGGGTGGTGGGTTTTACTGATGGGGGGTGTTTGTATTTTTTTTTTTTTACAGGTAAAAGAGCTGATTACTTTGAGGCAATGCCCCGCAAAAGGCCCTTTTAAGGGCTATTGGTAGTTTAGGTTAGGCTAGTTTTTATTTTTATTTTGATAGGGCTATTAAATTAGGTGTAATTAGTTTAAATATCTTATAATTTGTTTATTATTTTCTGTAATTTAGTGGGGGGGGGGTTGTACTTTAATTTAGGTAATTGTATTTAATTTAGTTAATTTATTTAATTATAGTGTAGTGTTAGGTTTTATTGTAACTTAGGTTAGGTTTTATTTTACAGGTACTTTTGTATTTATTTTAGCTAGGTAGTTATTGAATAGTTAATAACTATTTAATAACTATTCTACCTAGTTAAAATAAATACAAACTTGCCTGTAAAATAAAAATAAACCCTAAGCTAGCTACAATGTAACTATTAATTATATTGTAGCTACCTTAGGGTTTATTTTATAGGTAAGTATTTAGTTTTAAATAGGAATAATGTAGTTAATGATAGTAATTTTATTTGGATTTATTGTAATTATATATAAGTTAGGGGGTGTTAGGGTTAGCCTTAGGTTTAGGGGTTAATACATTTAGTATAGTGGCAGAGACGTTGGGGGCAGCAGATTAGGGGTTAATAAATGTAGGTAGGTGGCGGTGATGTTAGGGACGGCAGATTAGGGGTTAATAATATTTAACTAGTGTTTGCGAGGCGGGAGTGCGCGGTTTAGGAGTTAATATGTTTACTATAGTGGCGGCGACGTTGGGGGCGGCAGATTAGGGGTTAATAAGTGTAGATAGGTTGCGGCGACATTGGGGATGGCAGATTAGGGATTCATAAATAAAATGTAGGTGTCGGTGATGTTGGGGGCAGCAGATTAGCGGTTTATAAGTATAATGTAGGTGGCGGCGGTGTCCAGAGCAGCAGATTAGGGGTTAAAAATTTTATTACAGTGTTTGCGATGCGGGAGGGCCTCGGTTTAGGGGTTAATAGGTAGTTTATGGGTGTTAGTGTACTTTTTAGCACTTTATTTGAGTTTTATGTTACGGCGTTGTACCATAAAACTCTTAACTACTGACTTTTAAATGCGTTAGGACTCTTGGTAGGGTGTACCGCTCACTTTTTGGCCTCCCAGGACAGACTCGTAATACCGGCGCAATGGAAGTCCCATAGAAAAAAGACTTTACGAAGTTTACGTAAGTCGGTTTGCGGTAAAGGCCAAAGAAGTGTGCGTTGACCCTAAACCTTCAAGACTCGTAATACCAGCGGGCGTAAAAAAGCAGCGTTAGGACCTGTTAACGCTACTTTTTTACCCTAACGCAAAACTCGTAATCTAGCCGATAGTTTGCAAAAATAATCACACACACACACATATATATATATATATATATATATATATAAATAAATGTATATTTAAAATGTAAAAGAACCTATTCATCTAATGAAGAACATAGGAATTTAAAGTATTCCTAATGCGCCTTCTGCTTTATTGCAGTTGATCTAGCACAGTGATGGGTTAGCGCGCGAGCGATAGATAAAAGTTTTTTTTTAGCAGGTCCCATAGAAGTCTGTGGGGAGAGGAAGTTAGCGTGGTCCTTAAATTAGCTCGCCTGAGGCTCTCTTGCAAACTAACTTTTTACTTTCAACTTGTTAAATGCGCTAATGTGGTCGTACTTATTTTTTAACTTGAGCGCAGTAAGTTTGCAAACAACAAAAAAAAAAAGTGCGCTACTACTGGGAACTAGATGAAAAGATTTGGTGAGCCAATGACAAAAGAAAAATGTGTGTAACCACCAATCAACAGCTAGTTTCCAGTACTGCATTGCTGCTGAAGATTTGTACATATTCCTTTCAACAAAGGATACCAAGAGAATAGTACATTTTATAATAGTCCTATCCCTTTAAGCTATCAATATGGCTAAATTATACTATTAGTATTTGATGTTTTTTTGAGAGGAGATTGGAGTGGGTGGAGCTATGCATACCATAAATGGACGTGGCTCTACTACAACGTATCCCTGGAAGTTTGTTTTCAAATTTTGCCGAGTTTTGTATGAATTTCATGAGAAATGACATTGAATGTGTTTGCTCGGTATAAACCAAATCAACAAATTTGCCCCCACCAATAAAAAAAGAGAAAACACATTTTACGAACAAAATAAATTAAGTTGCACATATTTTCACTTGAATATTAAATATGCATTGAGGCAGATGAAGGGAATTAAAATGGTTGGAATGTGTATAACCCCACTAAACCTTGAAAACACCATGACTTGCAAAAATGGAGTAGGCCTGAGACCTACTGCACTCTGGAATTCTGACATTAGTCACTTTTCCCTTCATCCATGTTATGTGGAGGTGAATGACATTTAGAGATCACTAAATTATGTCAGCTAGAGAAAGGCCTGTGACTCCCCCTACTGGCTGAGAGCACCGTGAATCAAAAATGTAATTTCAAAGTTAAGCAATGTTTTTCTTTTACATTTTACATCATGAGAAAGATTTCCACAGCAATATCCTCAGATGTTTAGCATTGTGAATTCTACAATCCAGATTATGTAAAGTTTTAACTGAAGAAAATACCATTTATGAAACTGCAGTAGAGATGTATTGCACCAGTAATACAAATATTGAGCACTACTACTGTGTATCTCAAACTCCTCAGTAGCAACTACCCTAATATACAGTATATATATATATATATATATATATATATATATTAAAAATTAAAGCTTAGCACTCATGTAAATACCAATGCAAATGTATGATTGTAAAGTAAATATCAGAGTGCACAGGACTAAGGTGTACTCCAGATGCAACACCCAAAAATAATAAATAAATATAATATTTTCCCCACACTCAAAAGAATACAATAAAGAAGTAAAATAATGTATCTAATACCAAATGATATGCTATAGTGGAACAAATTAATATACATCATAATGAATACATAATATCAAAAAAACATAGATGCAGGATGTTAAAAACATCTAGACTGGGCGTCCCCAGTTATATTAAAATCATGACGTCAGTCCTTGGCTATATTGGCTTTACTTTATCAATGAAACAGCAAATGTAATGCCCAAAGAATGCAATAGACATGTGCAATTCGGTTCGGTTCGATTCGGAAATTCGGAAAATTCGTCAAATTCAGCGATTCCCGAACCGAATCGAACCGAATCCAGCCGAATTTCTTCAAATCCGAATGAATACGAAATGAATCCGAAACGAATCGATTCGAAATTTTCCGAATTTGAATCGTTCCGAACTGAACTTCGAAAAATTCCGAATCGATCCGAACCGAACCAAACCGAATTTTTTCGCCATGTACATGTCTAGAATGCAACTTCAATGTATGCAACACCCTCTACTTTGCAAAAGTCTTAGGCCACCATTACATTTATTGTTTTAGTAAAGTTATAATGACCAGCCATATTTATTTTTCAGTCTCTTTATTAAGATACAAACAGAAAATACAGGAAATATGTACACAAAATTAAAAAAAAAACACAATTGGCTTCTTCAGGCAAAAGTCAGGATTTAGTGTGACCTCCCTTAACACTAAGCACATCTTGAACTCTTTTGGGGAGACTGTCCTGAAGTTTTCTGAAGTAAACTTCTGTAATATTATACCAGACTTCTTTCACCACTTCACAGAGTTCTTTAGATTAAGTTGTCTTTTATTTCTCTCTCTGTCCAGGTGATCACATATTGCCTCTATAATATTCAGATTTGGATACTATGGAGGCCAATCCATGACTGTCAGTGTTTTCTCATCTGTTTTTCTCTCTAAATATGATTTCAGTGCATTAGCAGTGTGCTTGGGATCATTATCATGGTAAAAATGTAACCATTCTCAATCAGGGGTTTTCCAATGTTCTTATGCCACTTTACAGATCTTTAGTTAGGCCAAATCTGGAATACTGTGTACAGTTCTGGAGACCATATCTTCAGAAAGATATCAATAAACTAGAAGCTGTCCAAAAGAGGGCTACTAAAATGGTACATGGTCTAAAACATAAAATGTACAAAGAAAGACTCTATGATCTAAACATGTATAGTTTAGAGGATAGAAGGGAAAGAGTGGACATGATAGAGACCTTCAAATATATGAAGGGATTTAATAGAGTAGTAGCTAAAAGAATTTTCCACAAAAAAATAAATGCCAAAACAAGGGCTCACAATCTAAAGTTAGTTAAAGTTAGAGGGTAGCAAATTCAGGAGAAATTTGAGGAAACATTTTTTTTACAGAAAGGGTGGTGAATTCATGGAATAAACTTCCATCTGAGGTGGTAAACACAAAGACTGTAAATCAATTAAAAAATGCCTGGGACATGGATATGGCTATCCTAAGAAAAAATTAAAAAAGGAAAAAACAGGTGGCTACTGAGCTACAGAAAAAAAGATTCTTTATTCCAATAAAAAATATGTTAGGACAAAGGCAAAAAATAAGACACAGCAAACCAGGGAGGGAGACAGCAGTCTTACATGTTTCGCGCACACTTGCGCTTAATCATAGAAGCCTTTGTCCTAACATATTTTTTATTGGAATAAAGAATCTTTTTTTTTCTTTTTTTCTATAGCTCAGTAGCCGCCTGTTTTTTCCTTTTTGGCTTCTGCGGTTGTCCTCCGCTTTATTGACTGGCTCCACACACCCCTTTTCTGAGCGGGTCTGCTTCATCACCCTCCACTTACCCGATGGACGTTTTCTGCAGCAGCACTCACTTCGCTATAAGAAAAAATTAACATTTAATATGGGTAGACTTGATGGACCTATTTGGTTCTTCTCTACCGTCAAATTCTATGTTTCTATTTTTCCAGAATGAATGGCATGATAAATTAAAACCTGTCTGTACTTTTCAGCATTCAGGATCCCATCAATTTGGACAATATCGCAAATACCACTGGCAGAAATGCAGCCCCAAACCAGGAAAGACGCTCCACCATGTTTCAATGAAGGCCGCAAGCACTCATTCTTCCATCTCTCTCAAACTCTTTTCTCACATACTGTCGAAGATTTGACCCAAAAATGTCAAACTTGGATTTGTCACTCCATAATACTATTTTCCACTGATCTTCATTCCAATCTTTGTGAGCTGTAGCACATCTTAGCCTTTTCACCCTGTTCCCCTTCTGAAATTGATGGTTTCTTGGCTGCTACCCTTCTACAAAGACCATTCCTGATCAAGATTCTTCAGACTGTAGAAGGGTCAACTTGTCATCCTGATGAAGCTGCCAGATGCTGAGCTAGGTCCTTGCTGGACTTCTGGTCTCTCAAAGAAGAAACTCTGAGAAACTTCTCATTAGATTTTGAACGTTTTCTTGGCCTTCCAGTCCTTTTTTGTCTTTGACTCTCCTGATTCTTTAAATTTCTTTATAACAGCTTAAATACCACATCTTGAGTATCCAGTTTGTTTGCCAATTTCCCTTTGAGAGTGGCCTTGCTGATGCAAAAGTATGGTTTTATGTCTGTCAAATGATGTGATCTTTGGCATTTTCAATGGAATGATATGATTGAAAGTTGGTCTTACAAGCAAGCTTCCAACAAATTAAACTTTTACCACGTGTATGTAATGCTCAAGGTTGTCATGCACAAACTTGGTGTAATAGACCTTTTTCACAGCATTAATTTTGACGGGAAATAGGACAAATACAGGTTTTAGCAATGACATTAATTAGGGTTCCATTCCATTTAAGTTTAAGAGAGCCAGGTTCCTGCTATTGCTCAAGTGTATGTGTGTGTGTGTGTCTATATTATATATACAATATATAGATACTTTGACACAAGTAAATATCACATATTTTTCCATTTTTTTTCTTTTTTAATAGGGACTGCAAGACTTCTGAGGAACAATCCCAGTGGATTGGTGGGCAAGGTCAAGTCTTGTAGTTGTCGGGGGGGAGTCATGGTAACTGGACATTTCAGGGGTGTGTCTGGTGGTATATGGGGAAAGCTAACTATTTCTTGGTGGTGTTTAAAGGGATATAAAAGTCATTTTTATATATGCATATGAAACAAATTTTATTGCTACATTAAAAAGGTAAGTTATAGAGTACATTCATTAGAATGTATTAATTAAACTTAAATATAATTTCCATTCTGGATCTGATTATATGAATTGGAAACTTTACCATCACTTTAAAAAAATGATATGATACAATGGGTGATGTTTCTAATAGAGGGCCAGATTGCGAGTGGAGCGTAAGCATTTTGCGTGCAAGCGATATCGGGTTTACACGTTCATTTGTGCGCAGGTTAAATTGCACTGGAAAAAATAGGATGGGATATCACCCTATGGAGGTGCGCTAGGTCATACACAGTCAGATATCCAAACGAAATCGGAGGCTGCTCTCCCAAAGTAACGAAAACAGGTAAACAATCCTAAAGCAGGAAAAAAGAGGCGCCAATTGCACTGGTATTAAAAGTTGAAAGTAAACGCAATTGCTTGAGCGAAATTCAAGTTAATGCTCATCGGGTTAGTGCGTCCTCAGAGCTGTGGTTAACTGTTTAACAAAACTAAAAACGGTCAGAAAACACATAAAAATAAATTATAAAGTACAGTTACACTCATAATAACAACATCTAATAAAAATTATTTCTAACAAATATTGCACAAAAAAGTTATAAAGGCTCAAAGATATGAGGGTTCAGAGGTTAGAAAAAAGGCAAAGAACTTTAACATTGAGATACATACAGATACATTTCTAAAGATGTATATATATATGTATATATACATGTCTTTATATGTGTACATATGTATTTATGTATTTACATGTGTATATATGTATTTACAGACATTTATACATAAATAAACACATACATACATATATATACACATACTGTATATAGACATTTACATATAAGTGCATTGGAGCCCTTTGCAGTTAAAGGGACACTGAACCCAGATTTTTTCTTTTATTATTCAGATAGAGCAGGCAATTTTAACCCTTTAATGACCAAGGACGTGCAGGGTACGTCCGCAGAAAAAAGGCAGTTAACGCCTGAGGACGTACCCTGCACGTCCTCGGTGTGGAAAGCAGCTGGAAGCGATCCTGCTCGCTTCCAGCTGCTTTCCGGTTATTGCAGTGATGCCTCGATATGGAGGCATCCTGCAATAACCTTAGATGGCCATCCGATGCAGAGAGAGCCACTCTGTGGCCCTCTCTGCACCGGACATCGATGGCCGGTATCGTTGGTGGGTGGGAGCCGGTGTGGGAGGTGGGTGGCGGCCATCGATGGCCCTGGTCATGTGGAGGGGGGCGGGATCGTGGGCGTGGAAGCCCGGGAGCGCGCGCGGGAGCGCGCACGTGCACGAGGGTGCGCGCACGGGCGCGCGCCGGGGCAGGGACCGGGTGGGGACCGCTGCACTACAGAAAAAAATGTGTCCCAAAATAAAAGTGGGACCAGTAATTTTTTTTAAAAAAACCTTAGGCGTTATTTAGGTGGTGGGGGTTGGTCCGTGGGGGGGGGGAAGCTACACTACAGAAAGAAAAAAAAAAAAAAAAACATTTTATTGTGCAAACTGGGTACTGGCAGACAGCTGCCAGTACCCAAGATGGCCCCCAATAAGGCAGAGGGGGAGGCTTAGAGAGCTGTATTGGGGGGGGATCAGGGAGGTTGGGGGCTAAGGGGGGATCCTAAACACAGCATATGTAAATATGTTTTTTTTTTTTTTCTTTAAAAAAAAAAAAATCTTTTATTTTAGTACTGGCAGACTTTCTGCCAGTACTTAAGATGGCGGGGACAATAGTGGGGTGGGGGAGGGAAGGGAGCTGTTTGGGAGGGATCAGGGGGTGGGATGTGTCAGGTGGGAGGCTGAACTCTACACTAAAGCTAAAATTAACCCTGCAAGCTCCCTACACACTACCTAATTAACCCCTTCACTGCTAGCCATAATACACGTGTGATGCGCAGCAGCATTTAGCGACTTTCTAATTACCAAAAAGCAACGCCAAAGTCATATATGTCTGCTATTTCTGAACAAAGGGCATCCCAGAGAAGCATTTACAACCATTTGTGCCATAATTGCACAAGCTGTTTGTAAATAATTTCAGTGAGAAACCTAAAATTGTGAAAAAATTAACGTTTTTTTTAATTTGATCGCATTTGGCGGGGAAATGGTGGCATGAAATATACCAAAATGGGCCTAGATCAATACTTGGGGTTGTCTACTACACTACACTAAAGCTAAAATTAACCCTAGAAGCTCCCTACATGCTCACTAATTAACCCCTTCACTGCTGGGCATAATACACGTATTTTGCGCAGGGGCATTTAGCAGCCTTCTAATTACCAAAAAGCAAAGCCAAAGCCATATATGTCTGCTATTTCTGAACAAAGGGGATCCCAGAGAAGCATTTACAACCATTTATGCTATAATTGCATAAGTTGTTTGTAAATAATTTCAGTGAGAAACCTAAAGTTTGTGAAAATATTTGTGAAAAAGTGAACAATTTTTTTTATTTGATCGCATTTGGCGGTGAAATGGTGGCATGAAATATACCAAAATGGGCCCAGATCAATACTTTGGGATGTCTTCTAAAAAAAAATATACACATGTCAATGGATATTCAGGGATTCCTGAAAGATATTAGTGTTCCAATGTAACTAGCGCTAATTTTGAAAAAAAGTGGTTTGGAAATAGCAAAGTGCTACTTGTATTTATGGCCCTATAACTTGCAAAAAAAGCAAAGAACATGTAAACATTGGGTATTTCTAAACTCAGGACAAAATTTAGAAACTATTTATCATGGGTGTTTTTTGGTGGTTGTAGATGTGTAACAGATTTTGGGGGTCAAAGTTAGAAAAAATGTGTTTTTTTCAATTTTTTCCTCATATTTTATAATGTTTTTTATAGTAAATTATAAGATATGATGAAAATTATGGTATCTTTTGAAATTCAATTTAATGGCGAGAAAAACGGTATATAATATGTGTGGGTACAGTAAATGAGGAAGAGGAAAATTACAGCTAAACACAAACACTGCAAAAATGTAAAAATAGCCTTGGTCCCAAACGGACAGAAAATGGAAAAGTGCTGCGGTCATTAAGGAGTTAAGCAACTTTCTAATTTACTCCTATTACCAAATTGTCTTCATTTTCTTGGTGAACAACCTGGGTTGTTCTTGCTAATTGGTGGATAAATTCACCCACCAATAAACAAGTGCTGTCCAGGGTTCTAAATAAAAAAAATAGCTGATGCCTTATTTTTCAAATAAAGATAGCAAGAGAGCAAATAAAAATTGATAATAGGAGTAAGTTACAAAGTTGCTTAAAATGCCATCCTCTATCTGAATTACGAAAGAATAAATTTGGGTTCAGTGTCCCTTTAAGTAGATGAAAACATGAAAATGTATGTTTATGCAATATTCTTATTCATTAAAGTGAACTGTGTATATGCAGTAAATATTTCACATTCCAATGTTCTGCATATAGCAGAGCATTTTCTAAGAATTTTAAATAGATATTCCTATATATACTTTATTTATATATATATATATATATATATATATATATATATAGATATATATATATATATATATATATATATATATATATATATATATATATAGTACCAAAATACCATCAGATATATACAGGGAGTGCAGAATTCTTAGGCAAGTTGTATTTTTGAGGATTAATTTTTTTATTGAACAACAACCATGTTCTCAATGAACCCAAAAAACTCATTAATATCAAAGCTGAATAGTTTTGGAAGTAGTTTTTAGTTTATTTTTAGTTATAGCTATTTTAGGGGGATATCTGTGTGTGCAGGTGACTATTACTGTGCATAATTATTAGGCAACTTAACAAAAAACAAATATATACCCATTTCAATTATTTATTTTTACCAGTGAAACCAATATAACATCTCAACATTCACAAATATACATTTCTGACATTCAAAAACAAAACAAAAGCAAATCAGTGACCAATATAGCCACCTTTCTTTGCAAGGACACTCAAAAGCCTGCCATCCATGGATTCTGTCAGTGTTTTGATCTGTTCACCATCAACATTGCGTGCAGCAGCAACCACAGCCTCCCAGACACTGTTCAGAGAGGTGTACTGTTTTCCCTCCTTGTAAATCTCACATTTGATGATGGACCACAGGTTCTCAATGGGGTTCAGATCAGGTGAACAAGGAGGCCATGTCATTAGATTTTCTTCTTTTATACCCTTTCTTGCCAGCCACGCTGTGGAGTACTTGGACGCGTGTGATGGAGCATTGTCCTGCATGAAAATCATGTTTTTCTTGAAGGATGCAGACTTCTTCCTGTACCACTGCTTGAAGAAGGTGTCTTCCAGAAACTGGCAGTAGGACTGGGAGTTGAGCTTGACTCCATCCTCAACCCGAAAAGGCCCCACAAGCTCATCTTTGATGATACCAGCCCAAACCAGTACTCCACCTCCACCTTGCTGGCGTCTGAGTCGGACTGGAGCTCTCTGCCCTTTACCAATCCAGCCACGGGCCCATCCATCTGGCCCATCAAGACTCACTCTCATTTCATCAGTCCATAAAACCTTAGAAAAATCAGTCTTGAGATATTTCTTGGCCCAGTCTTGACGTTTCAGCTTGTGTGTCTTGTTCAGTGGTGGTTGTCTTTCAGCCTTTCTTACCTTGGCCATGTCTCTGAGTATTGCACACTTTGTGCTTTTGGGCACTCCAGTGATGTTGCAGTTCTGAAATATGGCCAAACTGGTGGCAAGTGGCATCTTGGCAGCTGCACGCTTGACTTTTCTCAGTTCATGGGCAGTTATTTTGCGCCTTGGTTTTTCCACAAGTTTCTTGCGACCCTGTTGACTATTTTGAATGAAACGCTTGATTGTTTGATGATCACGCTTCAGAAGCTTTGCAATTTTAAGAGTGCTGCATCCCTCTGCAAGATATCTCACTATTTTTGACTTTTCTGAGCCTGTCAAGTCCTTCTTTTGACCCATTTTGCCAAAGGAAAGGAAGTTGCCTAATAATTATGCACACCTGATATAGGGTGTTGATGTCATTAGACCACACCCCTTCTCATTACAAAGATGCACATCACCTAATATGCTTAATTGGTAGTAGGCTTTCGAGCCTATACAGCTTGGAGTAAGACAACATGCATAAAGAGGATGATGTGGTCAAAATACTCATTTGCCTAATAATTCTGCACTCCCTGTATAGAAATAAGAATTTATGAATAAATAGAACCTGTTCCTGTATGTGCAGAACATTGGATTTTGAAATATTCATATTTACATGTTGAGTTAGCGCACATGAGAATATGTGACTGGGTTTTCCCGGAGTTGGTTTTTTTCCCTACTTTTTTTGTTGTGGCTCCATTTCATTCTATGGGGGAAAAGGTTATCGCACGCGCAATATTGTAAGTTCTGCTTTTTACGAGCGTCGGGTTAGCCTGCCAACGATAACTTTTTATTTTCAACTTGTAATACTAGCGAAACCCGCTGTACGCAAAAAGTTTACGTCTAGCACAATTAGTGCTCTAGCGAAAGCACTAAATAACACTCTGCTCGTAATCTGGCCCAGAATTGGTAGTTTTATGAGATGTTTGGAAATATTTTTAAAAAATTTAGCTATTCATAAACATTCTTATTCATTGTCTGTGTATAGGAATACAATACATCTACTAGAGGAATTTGCTGTATAATTAACACATTTGTTTATCTGTATGCTAATTGTAGGCTGACCATATTGCCACTTTAAAAAGGGACACATATGAAAAATACATATGTCAGGGTTCTTATAACAGAACAATATTCAAAGCATTTCTTTAAACAGCCCTGACATATGTATTTTTCATATGTGTCCCTTTTTAAAGCGGCAATATGGTCAGCCTAGCTAATTGCCTGTTTACCTTCTTAAGAACATTGGTATTACTTTTTTGTGGACTGTTTAAAGATTGCTGTGGATGTAAGAACATTTGTTTTATATATTATATTGTATCCCTTTGCATGGTACGGAAATAAACAGCGTAATACAATTTATTTCTGTATTTCTGCACTTGTCTGCAAATATTCTCCCACCTTCCCTTTCACTCTACCTATGACCTTCTCTGTCATGTCTTTCTCTGATACGGTTTATGGGACGTTCTGTGGAATTCCTTTCCTCACTCTGTTAGACTAGTAAAGCTTTTACACTAGTATGTTTCTCAGATATCTAGCCACAGATACCTCACATTTTGTTTCAGCTCTTTCTTATGTATGTCCTTTAGCAAGTCAGCAAAATGTCTACCTGACTTGTAGATCCCCTTTAGTTAAAGGGACAATATATAGTAGATATTTATTTGCATAAATGTTTTGTAGATAATCCATTTATATAGCCCATACAGTTTTTTTTTGTTGTAAAAATGTATAGTTTTGCTTATTTTTAAATAATTGTGCACATTTTCAGACTCCTAACCAAGCCCCAAAGTTTTAGGAGAATACTGATGTATACATACTCCAGCTTGCTCCTGTTTGTGTAAAGGGTCTTTTCATATGCAGAGGAAGGGGGAAGTGTCTGCTTTCACTGGGTGTTCCAGTCAACCTAATCAAAAGTGCTAAACTGGGAGCTTCTAAGTTTTTTAAAGGTTTTATACTGGACTTTTATATCAGTATCTGTGCATATTAATCTTTATAGTAGTGTCTGTTACATGCAGTTATATGAAAATTGGTGTATACTGTCCCTTTAAGGTGGTATACATGAGATATTATTTCACAAGGGTCACCAACCACTTAAGAGTTCATGTAACTGTATTTTTACAAAGATTATGTTTCACCTACATTTAGACCATACTGGCATAGTGCTGTGTACTATGCTGATGTTTTATAAATAGGTTATGTTAATACATTACAATAATAATTGTAAATATACTCATAAGTTTCCCTAGCTGAATATACATAAGAGCACTTATATAGGCAAGTCCTGCAGTTTCCACTGCCTGCCATGTGTGTCATCACAGCAGTACAAGAGTCCCAGGCTAAGAAATTAGGAGCAACTTTTTACTACATCTATTCAACATTATTGTAGCAGATGTCTTTGCTTTAAAGGGATATGAAACCCAACATCTTTATTTCATGATTCAGATAGATAATACAATTTTAAACAACTTTCCAGTAAACTTCTATTAACTAATACATCTTGGTATCCTTTGTTGAAGGAACAGCAATGCACTACTTGGAGTTAGCTGAAAGCCAATGACAAGATGTATATATGTACACCCACCAATCAGCAGCTTCTAAACTTCCCTGGGTATACTTTTCAACAAAGGCATACAAAGAGAACAAAACAAATTAGATAATAGAAATAAATAGGAAAGTTACTTAAAATTGCATGCGCTATCAGCATCATGAAACAACAAATTTGGGTTTCATATCCTTTAAGCACCTTTAGATTAAACAAAAATTATTCATTTGATTTTGGCAATATTAGACCTAGTATTTTACAAACAGAATTGTGATCGGGTTTTAAACAGTGTTACTAAAACATTTTTTCAGCCATCAGTTATCACAGGTGTGAAAAAAACAAACAAAAAACATTTAACTCTTTCACTAAATAGCTGTTTAAACCCACCTGTTATTGGCTTTATATAATAATTGCTTATGAGGCTCAAGTGTTAGAAATACAGACAATCCGTACAATCCCAGGTAATACTGCAAATAGATATATAGAGATCACCCATTAACCCAATAATTGTACCAGCAATGCTTCAGGCTACAGAGCTTACATATTCAGAACTTTTTCCCCAGTTATTCTCCCTGTTAAATATAAGTAAACTACGGTTCCAGGTTATCGATCATATTAAAAAATTAAGGAGCATAGGTAATAGGGAGCTTTTGTTAAACAGAAGGGAAGCATGGTGAATCTATACCCTTAAAGGACCAGTAAATACATTATATTTGCATAATCCACAAATGCATGGTATCAATGCAATAGCACTTAGGGGCCAAATTATCAAGGGCTGAATTGCCATGAATACCCTTCAGACTCGCCGGAAGCAGGAGTTAAGAAGCAACAGTCTTAACTCGTCCGCTGCCTCTGAGGCTGCGGACATCAATCCTCCCGATCAAATACGATCAGGTTGATTGACAACCCCTGCTAGCAGCCAATCTGCAGGGGGCGGCAATGCACAAGCAGTTCACCAGAACGCGTATGCTGTTGGCATTTAGCGATGCAGGGTGGACATGATTCGCTATAGCGAATCATGTCCGCCCGGGGTATGATAAATCTACCCCCATGTCTGAACTTCAAATAAGTAGTAGATTTTTTTCTGACAAATTTGAATTATGCCTATTTCCACTCCCAATGCATCATGTGACAGCCATCAGCCAATCACAAATGCATATACATTTATTCTGTGAATTCTTGCACATGCTCAGTAGGAGCTGGTGACTAAAAAAACTTGTGCACATTTTGATAATGGAAGGGAATTGGAAAGTTGTTTAAAATTGTATACTCAGTCTAATAATCTGATTAATGAAAGTTTGATTTAGACTTGAGTGTCCCTTTAATTCTATGCAACCAATGGTTATGAATAAGCAGATAGATTTTTCAGTATTTTTCTAATAATTATGACTCAGCATTTACAGTGTAAATAATTGTTTTTGAATCTTATTTTATAAAGAAATGTGACTTTATTTTATAGTGATTTGTTACTTAAGTTTTTTATTAGTGTATGGTTTTAAAGGGTCGTGAAACTCAAAATTTTTCTTTCATGATTCAGATAGAGAACCCAATTTACTTCTATAATCTAATTTGCTTCATTCTTTAGGTATCGATTGTTGAAGAAATAGCAATGCACATGGGTTAGCCAATCACGAGGCATCTATGTGCAGCCACCAATCAACAGCTACTTAGCCTTTTTAGATATGCTTTTAAAAACAAGATATCAAGAGAATTAAGCAAATTAGTTAATAGAAGTAAATTGGAAAGTTTTTTAAATTTGCATGCTCTTTCCAAATCATAAAATAAAAAATGTGGGTTTTATGTCCCTTTAACTTTGGTACTTGTCGGGTTAATTCATGGGTACAATTGCATGTGACCACTAGGTGACGATAGGAAATGTAAACTTCCAGTTATTGGGAGGCGACATGAGAGCTATTTGAATGAAGATTCAATGTGAATGAGCAGGCATGACTAAGGGCGTTGTGCCTGAAGCGTTGTATATGTCATGACCCTAATGTGAAGAATAAAGATATAATGAAACATTCAGTGCTGCTGGATTTTGCTATATGTGAGACGTTGTAGGGTATGACAGTGCCCAGTTGTCAGCATGCATGGGAGGGAGGTGCTTTCAATTTTTTTAATTCTTTGTGTGCAGTCCTTGTTGCCTACTGAACAGAGCTGTTATCACCAAAGAATTCAGTAATGTTTATGTGCTCATAGTTCCAGTCTCAGTGTAAAAAACAAAACAAAAAAACAACAACCTAAAACAGACCTTTTTAAGGCCTAGATTTGGAGTTTGGCGGTAGATGGGCTGTTTGGCTGTACGCAGGCTTTTTTCTGGCCGCACCATAAAATTAACTCTGGTATCAAGAGTCCCAAAAAATGCTGCGTTAGGCTCCAAAAAAGGAGCGTAGAGCATTTTTACCGCAAATGCAACTCTCGATACCAGAGTTGCTTACGGACGCGGCCAGCCTCAAAAACGTGCTCGTGCACGATTCTCCCATAGGAAATAATGGGGCTGTTTGAGCTGAAAAAAAACCTAACACCTGCAAAAAAGCAGCGTTCAGCTCCTAACGCAGCCCCATTGTTTCCTATGGGCAAACACTTCCTACGTCTGCACCAAACACCAAAGTAGTCTATCTGCAGAGTGGAGCTCCACTCTAGACAGGAAACATGTGACCTCCACTGCATTTTTTTTTTCTATTTCAATAAAACTTTAATGTATCGAACAACCAATATGCACAATCATTCAGTAAACGTTTTTTTTTTTTTTTTTTTTTTATAAACTTTAATGTATCAAACAACCAATAGGGCTAGGCACAATTCTGAAAACGAAATTGCTTTCTTTTGGTTTATGGCGAGTGACATTTATAAGGTTAAGGCAAAGTATAAGCAAATGTAATGATTATTCTAAGTTATAAATAGATCATCTCAGGAAATCACAGGAGTAATTCTTTATCTACTGTTTTAAATGAACAATATTGAACTATTTAAAGCTCCACTCTACACAACAAAAATAATGTGACATCCACAACCTACACGGGGAAGTTCTCTTTAAACAAGAACAAGGTTTGCTGCTTTCTTTCTTTTTACCATATTTAACCCCTTAGTGACCTGACTGTTGTACCAATTGTTTAGCGTTAGCGACCAAGGCTATTTTTACATTTTTGCGGTGTTTGTGTTTAGCTGCAATTTCCCTCTTACGCCTTTACTGTACCCACACATATTATATACCGTTTTTCTCGCCATAAGATTGACTTTCTACAGATACCATTCTTTTCATCATATCATATAATTTTTACTAAATATTTTTATAAATTATGATTAAACATATTAAAAACCACACTTTTTTTTTTTACTTTTACCCCTAAAATCTGTTACGCATCTACAACCCCCGAGAAAACAACATGGCAAAACAGTTTCTGCATTTTGTCCTGAGTTTTGAAATACCCAATTTTCAATTTTTACGATTAACCTTTTTCTCCTTCAGTGACCTTTTAACCCCAACCCTCCCCCTAGATCTACCACTAAGCCTAGATCTAACCCTCCCCCTAGATCTACCACTAAGCCTAGATCTAACCCTAACCCTAGATCTAACCCTCCCCCTAGATCTAACCCTCTCCCTAGATCTACCACTAAGCCTAGATCTAACCCTAACCCTAGATCTAACCCTCTCCCTAGATCTAACCCTCCCCCTAGATCTACCACTAAGCCTAGATCTAACCCTAACCCTAGATCTAACCCTCCCCCTAGATCTAACCCTCCCCCTAGATCTACCACTAAGCCTAGATCTAACCCTAACCCTAGATCTAACCCTCTCCCTAGATCTAACCCTCCCCCTAGATCTACCACTAAGCCTAGATCTAACCCTAACCCTAGATCTAACCCTCCCCCTAGATCTAACCCTCCCCCTAGATCTACCACTAAGCCTAGATCTAACCCTAACCCTAGATCTAACCCTCTCCCTAGATCTAACCCTCCCCCTAGATCTACCACTAAGCCTAGATCTAACCCTAACCCTAGATCTAACCCTCCCCCTAGATCTAACCCTCCCCCTAGATCTACCACTAAGCCTAGATCTAACCCTAACCCTAGATCTAACCCTCTCCCTAGATCTAACCCTCCCCCTAGATATACCACTAAGCCTAGATCTAACCCTAACCCTAGATCTAACCCTCTCCCTAGATCTAACCCTCCCCCTAGATCTACCACTAAGCCTAGATCTAACCCTAACCCTAGATCTAACCCTCTCCCTAGATCTAACCCTCCCCCTAGATCTACCACTAAGCCTAGATCTAACCCTCCCCCTAGATCTACCACTAAGCCTAGATCTAACCCTAACCCTAGATCTAACCCTCTCCCTAGATCTAACCCTCCCCCTAGATCTACCACTAAGCCTAGATCTAACCCTAACCCTAGATCTAACCCTCCCCCTAGATCTAACCCTCCCCCTAGATCTAACCTTCCCACTAGATCTACCACTAAGCCTAGATCTAACCCTAACCCTAGATCTAACCCTCCCCCTAGATCTAACCCTCCCCCTAGATCTACCACTAAGCCTAGATCTAACCCTAACCCTAGATCTAACCCTAACCCTAGATCTAACCCTCTCCCTAGATCTAACCCTCCCCCTAGATCTACCACTAAGCCTAGATCTAACCCTTCCCCTAGATCTAACCCTCCCCCTAGATCTAACCCTTCCCCTAGATCTACCACTAAGCCTAGATCTAACCCTTCCCCTAGATCTAACCCTCCCCCTAGATCTAACCCTTCCCCTAGATCTACCACTAAGCCTAGATCTAACCCTTCCCCTAGATCTAACCCTCCCCCTAGATCTAACCCTTCCCCTAGATCTACCACTAAGCCTAGATCTAACCCTAACCCTACATAACTATTTATTTTTATTATTTTTACTATTTAATTTTTTTTCATCTGTTACAGCTGCGGTCCTTAAGGAGATAAAGGGATAGTAAATTCAAAATTTAACTTGCATGATTCAGATAGAACCTGTCATTTTAGGACACTTATAAATTCACATCTATTTTTAAATGTGCTTTGTTCTCTTGTTATCCCTTGCGGAAAGAGAATACGCACATATTCAACACTAGTGGGAGCTAGCTGCTGATTTTTGCCTGCACACATTTGTCTTTTGCGATTGGATGACTATGGCTCCATTCGGGCAGCGCTCCAAGCAAACTGGGACTCGCTTGCAGCGTTTTCCTCACATTTGCAAGTGAGATGCCTGGCGTTTTTGAATGCTCTGATGACATAAGTCCCAGCGCTTCCATCATGCTGGAAAAGTTGTCACTTTTCAGAGCAAGCTCAGACGCTTGGCAACATGGCAGCCTCCACACACGTTTTGCTGTGGAGGCTGCCATGTTTTTATAAGCAGCAGAGGAGGGACAGGTGAGGCGGATAAGTCTGACAGCAGCATTTAGTACAGGGCAAATTGGAGATAGGTTAAGTAAGCCCTGTACTAAATGCTGCTGTCATGCTTATCCGGTGTTATGCTGAGAATTGTTTCCTCAGTGTCTCTGGTTTCCCCTGCCTCTCGGCAAACATCGGAACTCTGACCCACCTCCATTCAGCTGCTCTCAGCTCAGCACCTGTAGTATTATTAGCTGAATGGGGCAGGATAAGCTACAGGGGCTGAGCTGAGAACAGCTGAATGAAGGTGGGTCAGAGTTCCAATGTTTGCCGAGAGGCAGGGGAAACCATTCTTGAACAACGGTGTTGTATAAACAGCTTAAATAAAAATAATCCTCCACTAATAAAGAGAGACACAATTTAAACATTTTTACAGTCAGCTACAAGGGAGCTTATTTAAAAATGTTCATTATTGTGCAGCAGATCCCTTTGCGCATGCAATAGTTTTCTCTAAGCTCCCTTGCTTGTGACGTCACCTAGCGCCACGTCATCGCTGGAAGTGAAGCGCCTCCACTAGCTCCTGAGCGCTGCCCGAACGCGGCCTATATGTGTTCATCTTGCTGCCAGTAGTGCAATGTTGTTCCTTCAGCAAAGGATAACAAGAGAACGAAGCAGATTTTATAATGGAAGTAAATTGGAAACTGCATGTTCTTTCTGATTTATAAAAGTTTGTTTTTGACTTGAGTGTCCCTTAAATGATTTTTTATTTATTATGAAAATAACAGTTTTGATTCTGACTATGACTAAGTTTCCTCCCATGTGCTTGACACAGGAGCCAGCAATCATTAAAGATCTACACATTGCTATACAATGGGTTGTCAAGAATGAGGCACTGTTCTGTGGGCGCATAACCATGCCAAGTTATGTGTCAATGAATGAAGATGACCGCCAGAAGGCCATAGATAACGTGATGCAAAAGAGAAGAACCAGAAGCAAGGGAGCCATTCCTCTTTGTATTTCAGCACAGAGAAGATATGGAGTTGTTTTTTCAGGCATGTCTTAACCAACAGGGCCTCCAAGTTAATGCCATGTTCAACAAATGACTGATGGACAAGGGGTGGTGGTGTGTTTCTGTTTAAATTATTGATAATAATAAAAAAATAAGATAATTAACACCATTTCTGAGTCAGTGCTTTAATAACACACTACCACAAGTATGAAGGTACAAGATAATTATAGTTAAGAGTATATATATATATATAGCAGTAGCCTATTGTTTCTTCTGCTTTCATAGTATCAGGTTAGGGTTATAAGTTCAAATGGTTTCTGACCTTGATTGAACACGATTCTCCAGAGCTCCGGGGAACAGCAAGAAAGCACACAAGCACAGAGAGTGTTTCTCACTAGTTCCGTTTACTGTAAGTATACACAGCAGTTATATAGCAGTCTCGCATCATGAGGCTACAGGAAATGCAGTTAGAGGAGTAACATAAAATGTCCATATATGTCTATCTAAGAAACATGTTAAAGGAAGTTGTGGATGTTGTTTGCTGTATTACAGACAATCATATGAGTTTCAAAATGCCCTCATGTGTCGGTTACAAGTCACCCCACTAACAAAATATACCCATCAACACACAGACACATAAAACACACAAAGACATAGAGACACACACACACACCCTCACTGAGACATCCAGAGAAAACAGACATACACTCTCAGAGAGACACCCACAGAAACTGCACATACATACACACACCCTCACAGAGACAACCAAAGAAAACACACAGACATACTCACACACCCTCAGAGAGACATCCACAGAAAACGCAGACATACATACATACACACACCCACCTCTCACAGGGACACAAATAGAAAAAGCACGACATACGCACACACCCTCACAGACATACACAGAAAATGCACAAAGACATATACACCCACTCTCACAGAGAGACCAACAAAAACAACAACAACAAAACAGTGTGTGACATGCATGATAAAAAAATTGCAGAAATTAAGAGATCACTTTTTAAACAATCAGATTTGCAAATGTGCAAACAAAAATTAAACTCTATTAATTCAAAATTGTAGATTAATGTTATCGGTAGATGGTTAGATGAAGAAAAGTACTTTTAAAAGGTTGACATATGTTTGTGTTTTTCCCCCAAACAAGAGCAACACTTCAATTATGGTGTAAACATTAGTGATGTGCAGTTCGGTTCTTTTGGGTGAATCGGTTCATTTCGGACGGTTCGATTAACTGAACCGGTTTATGAACCGATTCACCAGTTCACCTACTGAACATGAGGTAGAGGCTCTACCTCATGTTCAGTAGGTGAACAGTTCTGTAGAGCCGCAGATTCGTTTCCTGCAGTGCTGTATGTAAATGACTCAGTGTACTGTAACTCTAATGAATCATTTAGATAACAGTACACTGATTCAAATAACAGGTCACACTCACAGCGGTTCTCAACAGACCCCTGCAATTACATTAACCCATTCAGCATCCCATGTTTGTGTGTATATATATAATTTGTAGCTGTTGCTAAGTAAAAGTTAGCTTAGATATAGAGGAAGAACAACAAATTATATATATATACACAAACATGGGATGCTGAATGGGTTAATGTAAATGCAGGGGTCTGTTGAGAACTGCTGTGAGTGTGACCTGATATTTGAATCAGTGTACTGTTAGTTAACTCGTATGCAATGAATCTGTCTGTTAACAGTACACTGAGTCGTTTGCTAACAGTTCACTTCTTTTGAATCAGTGAACTGTTAACAGACTGATTCATTGCAGACGAGTTAGCTAACAGTACACTGATTCAACAACACTGGTAATATGATCCTAGAGTGAGATTCTGCTGTGTGATTCATTAAAGGAGGAGTTAGCAGAGCAGAACTCACTCTAGGATCATATTACCAGAGTGCTGCTGATGACTCAGGAACTGAACTGTTTCAAACGAATCAGTTCAGTCTGATGTACTGATTCATTCAGTTCAGTGAAAAGATCCGGTTCAAATGAAAGATTCGTTCATGAACCGGACATCACTAGTAAACATGTTCCCATCTGTCAGCTGTACTTATGGATTTTGAAAATGCTGTACTCTATATGGTCTTGGTGGAACCATAAGCCGTGGCACTAGGTCTCATACCATTAGATATGGTTAAATGCATGATTTAGGCTCGTTTGTATGTATTTCAAAATTAAGTCAGCTGTAGTGTACCTGTATCATTTGAAACACTGAGAAATCTTAGTTTGAAAGTATAACTTTTTATGCATATGTAAAAATCATAGATAAAATGCCTCCTTGCATCTGTAAAGTCCTTGCATAAAGGGGCAGTAAACTGAAATGTAGTTAAAATGTATATATTACAAAAAAATATCTTTCAAAAGGGCAACTACCATTTGTGTATTAAGGAGGAAACCTTTATGCATGGCTTTAAATATAGAATTTCTACAGCATTGTCAAATAATCATAAATACACTGCTGCAGATTGCTAAAAAAAAAAAATGTTTTTTATGGACCCCTGGCCCCACCATACTACTACCACACTGAAGTTACAATCCAAAATTGCACAAAGAAATAAAAAAATGACTATGTAAGTCCTACCTCCTCTGCAAATGAAAGTGCTCTGCCATCTGACTCAGACACACACTGTACAAACTTAAAGGGCTACTGGACCCACATTTTTTCTTTCATGATTCAGATAGAGCATGCAATTTTAAGCAGCTTTATAATTTATTCCTATTATAATTTTTTATTCGTTCTCTTGCTATATTTATTTGAAAAGTTAGGAATGAAAGCTTTGGAGCATGACTATTTTTTGTTCAGTACCCTGGATAGAGCTTGCTAATAGGTGCCTGCATCTAGCCATCCAATAAGCAAGCGTAACCCAGGTTCTCAAACTAACATGGGCCGGCTCAAACGCTTTTATTTCTTCTTTTTCAGGTAAATATAGGAAGAGAACGAAGATAATTTGATAATAGAAGTAAATTAAAAAGCTGCTTAAAATTGCATGCTCTATCTGATTCTAGAATGAAAAAAATTGTGTTTAGTATCCTTTTAAGTGCCAAGTCTGTCTCACTACGCATAGTGGTTTAGTGCACACTCAAAAATCCTCTCAAATGCTAATGCTTTACTCATTTTAATACAATTGACCACACTCAGTAGCACTCTGCTGTAGTACCCTCTGGTGGCTGCCAAAATTGTTTAAAGAAAATAATAGTTGTTCTTGCCTCATGGGGCTCCCTGGCCCATTTGGCCCCTGACAGGAGTCACCCCTGTAACCCCCTGATGGCAGCCAGGTGTGATTTACGGAGATGATGTATTTATAACTTACAATTATCATTACTTTTGCTCTAACAGAACATATGTTAATGTAAAGAATGTGCTTATTTAACCTTATTAATAGCAATCAGCATAAACCACTGTCAATGAACATTAAGAACAGGAAAGCAAAATATTTAGGCCTAGATTTGGAGTTTGGCGGTAGATGGGCTGTTAACGCTACGCGGGCTTTTTTCTGGCCGCACCATAAAATTAACTCTGGTATCGAGAGTCCCAAAAAATGCTGCGTTAGGCTCCAAAAAAGGAGCGTAGAGCATTTTTACCGCAAATGCAACTCTCGATACCAGAGATGCTTACGGACGCGGCCAGCCTCAAAAACGTGCTCGTGCACGATTCTCCCATAGGAAATAATGGGGCTGTTTGAGCTGAAAAAAAACCTAACACCTGCAAAAAAGCAGCGTTCAGCTCCTAACGCAGCCCCATTGTTTCCTATGGGCAAACACTTCCTACGTCTGCACCTAACACTCTAACATGTACCCCGAGTCTAAACACCCCTACCCTTACACTTATTAACCCCTAATCTGCCGCCCCCGCTATCGCTGACCCCTGCATATTATTATTAACCCCTAATCTGCCGCTCCGTAAACCGCCGCAACTTACATTATCCCTATGTACCCCTAATCTGCTGCCCCTAACACCGCCGACCCCTATATTATATTTATTAACCCCTAACCTGCCCCCCACAACGTCGCCGCCAGCTACTTACAATAATTAACCCCTAATCTGCCGACCGCAAAGCGCCGCCACCTACGTTATCCTTATGTACCCCTAATCTGCTGCCCCTAACACCGCCGACCCCTATATTATATTTATTAACCCCTAATCTGCCCCCCTCAACGTCGCCGACACCTGCCTACACTTATTAACCCCTAATCTGCCGAGCGGACCTGAGCGCTACTATAATAAAGTTATTAACCCCTAATCCGCCTCACTAACCCTATCATAAATAGTATTAACCCCTAATCTGCCCTCCCTAACATCGCCGACACCTAACTTCAATTATTAACCCCTAATCTGACGACCGGAGCTCACCGCTACTATAATAAATGGATTAACCCCTAAAGCTAAGTCTAACTCTAACACTAACACCCCCCTAACTTAAATATAATTTAAATCTAACGAAATTAATTAACTCTTATTAAATAAATTATTCCTATTTAAAGCTAAATACTTACCTGTAAAATAAATCCTAATATAGCTACAATATAAATTATAATTACATTGTAGATATTTTAGGATTAATATTTATTTTACAGGCAACTTTGTAATTATTTTAACCAGGTACAATAGCTATTAAATAGTTAAGAACTATTTAATATTTACCTAGTTAAAATAATAACAAAATTACCTGTAAAATAAGTCCTAACCTAAGTTATAATTAAACCTAACACTACCCTATCAATAAATTAATTAAATAAAATACCTACAATTACCTACAATAAAACCTAACACTACACTATCAATAAATAAATTAAATACAATTGCTACAAATAACTACAATTACATAAACTAACTAAAGTACAAAAAATAAAAAAGAACTAAGTTACAAAAAATAAAAAAATATTTACAAACATAAGAAAAATATTACAACAATTTTAAACTAATTACACCTACTCTAAGCCCCCTAATAAAATAACAAAGACCCCCAAAATAAAAAAATGCCCTACCCTATTCTAAATTAATAAATTTATAAGCTCTTTTACCTTACCAGCCCTGAACAGGGCCCTTTGCGGGGCATGCCCCAAGAAAATCAGCTCTTTTGCCTGTAAAAAAAAACATACAATACCCCCCCCCCAACATTACAACCCACCACCCACATACCCCTAATCTAACCCAAACCCCCCTTAAATAAACCTAACACTAAGCCCCTGAAGATCTTCCTACCTTGTCTTCACCATACCAGGTATCACCGATCCGTCCTGGCATCCGGTGCTGAAGAGGTCCAGAAGAGGCTCCAAAGTCTTCCTCCTATCCGGCAAGAAGAGGACATCCGGACCGGCAAACATCTTCTCCAAGCGGCATCTTCGATCTTCTTCCATCCGGTGCGGAGCGGGTCCATCTTGAATCAGCCGACGCGGATCCATCCTCTTCTTCCGGCGTCTCCCGACGAATGACGGTTCCTTTAAGGGACGTCATCCAAGATGGCGTCCCTCGAATTCCGATTGGCTGATAGGATTCTATCAGCCAATCGGAATTAAGGTAGGAATATTCTGATTGGCTGATGGAATCAGCCAATCAGAATCAAGTTCAATACGATTGGCTGATCCAATCAGCCAATCAGATTGAGCTCGCATTCTATTGGCTGATCGGAACAGCCAATAGAATGCGAGCTCAATCTGATTGGCTGATTGGATCAGCCAATAGGATTGAACTTGATTCTGATTGGCTGATTCCATCAGCCAATCAGAATATTCCTACCTTAATTCCGATTGGCTGATAGAATCCTATCAGCCAATCGGAATTCGAGGGACGCCATCTTGGATGACGTCCCTTAAAGGAACCGTCATTCGTCGGGAGACGCCGGAAGAAGAGGATGGATCCGCGTCGGCTGATTCAAGATGGACCCGCTCCGCACCGGATGGAAGAAGATCGAAGATGCCGCTTGGAGAAGATGTTTGCCGGTCCGGATGTCCTCTTCTTGCCGGATAGGAGGAAGACTTTGGAGCCTCTTCTGGACCTCTTCAGCACCGGATGCCAGGACGGATCGGTGATACCTGGATGGTGAAGACAAGGTAGGAAGATCTTCAGGGGCTTAGTGTTAGGTTTATTTAAGGGGGGTTTGGGTTAGATTAGGGGTATGTGGGTGGTGGGTTGTAATGTTGGGGGGGGGGTATTGTATGTTTTTTTTTACAGGCAAAAGAGCTGATTTTCTTGGGGCATGCCCCGCAAAGGGCCCTGTTCAGGGCTGGTAAGGTAAAAGAGCTTTTAACTCTATTAATTTAGAATAGGGTAGGGCATTTTTTTATTTTGGGGGTCTTTGTTATTTTATTAGGGGGCTTAGAGTAGGTGTAATTAGTTTAAAATTGTTGTAATATTTTTCTTATGTTTGTAAATATTTTTTTATTTTTTGTAACTTAGTTCTTTTTTATTTTTTGTACTTTAGTTAGTTTATGTAATTGTAGTTATTTGTAGCAATTGTATTTAATTTATTTATTGATAGTGTAGTGTTAGGTTAATTGTAGGTAATTGTAGGTATTTTATTTAATTAATTTATTGATAGGGTAGTGTTAGGTTTAATTATAACTTAGGTTAGGATTTATTTTACAGGTAATTTTGTTATTATTTTAACTAGGTAACTATTAAATAGTTCTTAACTATTTAATAGCTATTGTACCTGGTTAAAATAATTACCAAGTTGCCTGTAAAATAAATATTAATCCTAAAATAGCTATAATATAATTATAATTTATATTGTAGCTATATTAGGGTTTATTTTACAGGTAAGTATTTAGCTTTAAATAGGAATAATTTATTTAATAAGAGTTAATTAATTTTGTTAGATTTAAATTATATTTAAGTTAGGGGGGTGTTAGTGTTAGGGTTAGACTTAGCTTTAGGGGTTAATCCATTTATTATAGTAGCGATGAGCTCCGGTCGTCAGATTAGGGGTTAATAATTGAAGTTAGGTGTCGGCGATGTTAGGGAGGGCAGATTAGGGGTTAATACTATTTATGATAGGGTTAGTGAGGCAGATTAGGGGTTAATAACTTTATTATAGTAGCGCTCAGGTCCGCTCGGCAGATTAGGGGTTAATAAGTGTAGGCAGGTGTCGGCGACGTTGTGGGGGGCAGGTTAGGGGTTAATAAATATAATATAGGGGTCGGCAGTGTTAGGGGCAGCAGATTAGGGGTACATAAGGATAACGTAGGTGGCGGCGCTTTGCGGTCGGCAGATTAGGGGTTAATTATTGTAGGTAGCTGGCGGCGACGTGGAGGGGGGCAGGTTAGGGGTTAATAAATATAATACAGGGGTCGGCGGTGTTAGGGGCAGCAGATTAGGGGTACATAACGATAACGTAGGTGGCGGTCGGCAGATTAGGGGTTAAAAAAATTTAATCGAGTTGCGGCGATGTGGGGGGACCTCAGTTTAGGGGTACATAGGTAGTTTATGGGTGTTAGTGTACTTTAGGGTACAGTAGTTAAGAGCTTTATGAACCGGCGTTAGCCCAGAAAGCTCTTAACTCCTGCTATTTTCCTGCGGCTGGAGTTTTGTCGTTAGATGTCTAACGCTCACTTCAGAAACGACTCTAAATACCGGCGTTAGGAAGATCCCATTGAAAAGATAGGATACGCAATTGACGTAAGGGGATCTGCGGTATGGAAAAGTCGCGGCTGAAAAGTGAGCGTTAGACCCTTTAATCACTGACTCCAAATACCGGCGGTAGCCTAAAACCAGCGTTAGGAGCCTCTAACGCTGGTTTTCACGGCTAACGCCGAACTCTAAATCTAGGCCTTAGTTTTCTGAATTATTGTGTCTATTTATTGTTACATTAAAGTCCATTTAAAAAAAAAAAAAAAAAAAAATATTGAGTGGAGGTCAAATGTTTCTTATCTTGAGTGGAGCTCCAGTTTAGCACAAGTTTGTTTGCCATATAAAGCGTTGATTCAGGCTTAGAACATATATCCACACAGAAATGAGTGTCGTAAATAATTTTAAACCTTTTTAAATACAAGTTACTTTTAAAAAAGGTAAAATATATTCAGTGGCAAGGTTGGCACAAGTTTGTTTGCCATATAAAGCATTGGGTCAGGCTTAGAACTTAAAAATATGAAGTGGTTCATGCCCTGTATATATGCACACAGAAATGAGTGACTCATCGGATTTCAACCCTTTTTAAATACCAGTTTAAATACCAGTTACTTATTCAGAAAAGGTAAAATATATGAAGTGGCCAGGTTGGCACAAAAAAATTGCTATAAAAAGCATTGGGCACGGCTGAAAATATGTATATTCTATGAAGATGTTCATGCCGAGTATATATCATCACAGAAATAAGTGACCAAAAGGGTTTTAACACTTAAAATACCAGTTACTTATTCAGAAAAGGTCAAATATATGAAGTGGCAAGGTTGGCACCAGATTGTTTGATATAAAAAGCATTGTGACAGGCTGAAAAAATGTATATCCTATAGAGAGGCTTATGCCATGAATATAAGCACACATTAATGAGCGTTCCAAAGGATTTTAAGAGTTTTTAAATACCAATTACTTATTTAGAAAAGGTAAAATATATGAAATGGCAAGGTTGCCTGCAATTTTTTTGCTATAAAAAGCGTTGGGCCAGGTTGATAACATGTCTATTCTATAATGGGGTTCATGCCCTGTATATATCCACACATAAATTAGTGGGCCAAATGATTTTAACCCTTTTTATATACCTTTACTTGATAAGATAAGATAAAATATATGAAGTTGCAAAGTTGGCATCAGATTGTTTGCATTGGGCCATGCTGAAAATATTTGTCTATTCTATGATGAAGTTCATGCCGAGTATTTATCATCACAGAAATTAGTGACCTAAATTTAACGCTTTTAAAATAAGTTTATTATTCATAAAAGGTAAAATATATGAAGTAGCAAGGTTGTCAGCAATGTTTTCCATAAAGAGCGTTGGGCAAGGCTGATAACATGTCTGTCCTATGATGGGGTTCATGCCGTGTATATATCCACAAATAAATAAGTGGCTCAAAGGATTTTAACTCTTTTTAAAATAACATTTACTTTTTGAAAACATAACCAAATTTGTTCCACATTTGCTATCTGTTTATTGCAATACTAGTGTTAAAGTCCGTGTAGACGGTCAAAAATGTGTCCAACTTACTAACCACTCCCTTATTTACCCACCTCTCCCTCCAAGAACCTTTGCCTACCATCTGACCCCCCCATCCACTCAGATCTCCTCTCTCTTATCCCCCCTCCCTCCTTCACCCTCCCTGCTACTTTCAACATCTAATTTTCTGCAGCGCAGAGATACCACCCACTCCCGTCTATATCACCAATCCCTCTATCTCTATCACTATCGATATATCCCTCTATCCCTCTGTTGCTGTGTCCATCTATCCCTATCCATCTATCCCTCTATCTCTATTCCTCTATCTCTATCCCTATCTCCCTATACCTATATCCATTTATCTCTATCCATCTATCACTATCCTTCTATCCCTATCTTAACATATTTTTTTTATGCAGCGCAGTGGTCCCAGCCTCTCCAGCCCCTCCAGCGATGGGGCTCCCACCTGTCTCCCTCCTTACCCTCCCACGCCACCGATTGGCACCACCGCTGCACAACACAGAAAGGGACACAGATTGCAGAAATGCCTCAATATTGAGGCATAGCGCATTACCATTTTCTAAGCAACCATTGCAGAGAGGGCCAGTGATGGTGCCGATCGTTGGTGGCATGCGAAGGATAGGAGGTAGGCAGGTGGGTGGCCCATCACTGGAGGTAGGAGGAAGAAGGCGGTAGGGTGTGTGAGAGGGGCAGGAGCGGGTGGGAACGCTTATACTACGGAAAAAGTTGGAAGCTGGAAGGAGGGAGAGGGGGATAATAGATTAGTAAAATAAACTGGGAGAGGGTAGAGTGGTAGGGGAATGAGGGTGGTTAAATACACTACAGATTTTATTTTATATATCTACTGTATATAAAAAAAATAAAAGCAAATAAATATTAGCTACTGGCAGACAGCTGAAAGTACATAACATGTACGCTAAAAGGTAGAAGGGGGGGGGGTTTAGAGAGCTGTTTGGGGGGGGGGGGGGTCTGAACAAAGGAGATCCCAGAGAAGCATTTACAACCATTTGTGCTATAATTGCACAAGCTGTTTGTTCAGTGATAAACCCAAAGTATGTGAAAAAGTAAAACATTTTTTTATTTGATCGCATTTGGCGGTGAAATGGTAGCATGAAATATAGCAAAATGGGCCTAGATCAATACTTTGGGTTGTCTACTACACTAAAGTGAAAATTAAACGTACAAGCTCCCTACAAGCTAATGAATTAACACCTTAACTGCTGGGCATAAAACACGTGTGGTGCGCAGCAGCATTTAGTGGCCTTCTAATTACCAAAAAGCAATCCCAAAGCCATAAATGTCTGCTATTTCTGAACAAAGGGGATCCCAGAGAAGCATTTACAACCATTTGTGCCATAATTGCATAAGCTGTTTGTAAATAATTTCTGTGAGAAACCTAAAGTTTGTGAAAAAGTGAACATTTTTTTTGTATTTTATGCATTTGGCGGTGAACTTAAATATACCAAGATGGGCCTAGATCAATACTTTGGGTTGTCTACTACACTACACTTAAGCTAAAATTAACTCTAAAAGCTCCCTACATGCCCCCTAATTAACCCCTTCACTGCTGGGCATAAAACACATGTGGTGCGCAGTGGCATTTAGCAGCCTTCTAATTACCAAAAAGCAATGCCAAAGCCATATAAGTCTGCTATTTCTGAACATAGGATCCCAGAGAAGCATTTACAACCATTTATGCCATAATTGCATAAGTTGTTTGTAAATAATTTTTGTGAGAAAAATAAATTTTGTGAAAAAATAAACATTTTTTTTTTATTTGATCGCATTTGGCGGTAAAATGGTGGCATGAAATATACCAAAATGGGCCTAGATCAATACTTTGGGATGTCTTCTAAAAAAATAAATATATATACATGTCAAGGGATATTCAGGGATTCCTGACAGATATCAGGGTTCCAATGTAACTAGCGCTCATTTTGAAAAAAAGTGGTTTGGAAATAGCAAAGTGCTACTTGTATTTATTGCCCTATAACTTGCAAAAAAAGCAAAGAACATGTAAACATTGGGTATTTCTAAACTCAGGACAAAATTTAGAAACTATTTAGCATGGGTGTTTTTTTGTTGGTTGTAGGTATGTAACAGATTTTTGGGGTCAAAGTAAGAAAAAGTGTGTTTTTTTCATTTTTTTCCTCATATTTTATTAAAAAAAATATAGTAAATTATAAGATATGATGAAAATAATGGTATCTTTAGAAAGTCCATTTAGTGGCGAGAAAAACGGTATATAATATGTGTGGGTACAGTAAATGAGTAAGAGGAAAATATAGCCCTGGTCCTTAAAGGGACATGAAACCCAAATTTTTTATCTCATGATTTAGAAAGAGCATGCAATTTTAAACAACTTTCTAATTTACTTCTATTATCTAATTTGCTTCACTTTCTTGGTATACTTTGCTGAAAAGCATATCTAGATAGGCTCAGTAGCTGCTGATTGGTTGCTGCACATTGATGCCTCCTGTTATTGGCTCACCCATGTGCATTGCTATGTCTTCAACAAAAGATATCTGAAGAATGAAGCAAATTAGATAATAAAAGTAAATAGGAGTGTTGTTTAAAATTGTATTATCTACTTGAATCCTGAAATAAAATTGTTGGGTTTAGTGTCCCTTTAAGGGTAAGAAAATGTAACAATGATCTGGTCACTAAGGGGTTAATGTTCATTCACAGTGGTTACCTTATAAATCACAATCTGCATAAAACACTGTGAATGAACATTAAGAAGAACAAGAACGCTACAAAATGTTTCGTTTTCATAATCATTGTCACAGTCTATAGTTTGTTTGTTACATTAAAGTTGATTAAAAAAAAAAAAAAAAGCTTTGAGTGGAGGTCACATGCTTCCTGTCTAGAGTGGAGCTCCACTCTGCAGTTGGACCCTTCTCCCTAACACTCTAACATGTACCCCGAGTCTAAACACCCCTACCCTTACACTTATTAACCCCTAATCTGCCGTCCCCGCTATCGCTGACACCTGCATATTATTATTAACCCCTAATCTGCCGCTCCGTAAACCGCCGCAACTTACATTATCCCTATGTACCCCTAATCTGCTGTCCCTAACACCGCCGACCCCTATATTATATTTATTAACCCCTAATCTGCCTCCCACAACGTCGCCGCCAGCTACTTACAATAATTAACCCCTAATCTGCCGACCAGACCTCACTGCTACTATAATAAATGTATTAACCCCTAATCTGCCGACCGCAAAGCGCCGCCACCTACGTTATCCTTATGTACCCCTAATCTGCTGCCCCTAACACCGCCGACCCCTATATTATATTTATTAACCCCTAATCTGCCCCCCTCAACGTCGCCGACACCTGCCTACACTTATTAACCCCTAATCTGCCGAGCGGACCTGAGCGCTACTATAATAAAGTTATTAACCCCTAATCCGCCTCACTAACCCTATCATAAATAGTATTAACCCCTAATCTGCCCTCCCTAACATCGCCGACACCTAACTTCAATTATTAACCCCTAATCTGACGACCGGAGCTCACCGCTACTATAATAAATGGATTAACCCCTAAAGCTAAGTCTAACCCTAACACTAACACCCCCCTAAATTAAATATAATTTTAATCTAACGAAATTAATTAACTCTTATTAAATAAATTAATCATATTTAAAGCTAAATACTTACCTGTAAAATAAATCCTAATATAGCTACAATATAAATTATAATTACATTGTAGCTATTTTAGGATAAATATTTATTTTACAGGTAACTTTGTATTTATTTTAACCAGGTACAATAGCTATTAAATAGTTAATAACTATTTAATAGTTACCTAGTTAAAATAATAACAAAATTACCTGTAAAATAAGTCCTAACCTAAGTTATAATTAAACCTAACACTACCCAATCAATAAATTAATTAAATAAAATACCTACAATTACCTACAATAAAACCTAACACTACACTATCAATAAATTAATTAAATACAATTCCTACAAATAACTACAATTAAATAAACTAACTAAAGTACAAAAAATAAAAAAGAACTAAGTTACAAAAAATAAAAAAATATTTACAAACATAAGAAAAATATTACAACAATTTTAAACTAATTACACCTACTCTAAGCCCCCTAATAAAATAACAAAGACCCCCAAAATAAAAAAATGCCCTACCCTATTCTAAATTAATAAATTTAAAAGCTCTTTTACCTTACCAGCCCTGAACAGGGCCCTTTGCGGGGCATGCCCCAAGAAAATCAGCTCTTTTGCCTGTAAAAAAAAACATACAATGCCCCCCCCCAACATTACAACCCACCACCCACATACCCCTAATCTAACCCAAACCCCCCTTAAATAAACCTAACACTAAGCCCCTGAAGATCTTCCTACCTTGTCTTCACCATACCCGGTTCACCGATCCGTCCTGGCATCCGGTGCTGAAGAGGTCCAGAAGAGGCTCCAAAGTCTTCCTCCTATCCGGCAAGAAGAGGACATCCGGACCGGCAAACATCTTCATCCAAGCTGCATCTTCGATCTTCTTCCATCCGGTGCGGAGCGGGTCCATCTTGAATCAGCCGACGCGGATCCATCCTCTTCTTCCGGCGTCTCCCGACGAATGACGGTTCCTTTAAGGGACGTCATCCAAGATGGCGTCCCTCGAATTCCGATTGGCTGATAGGATTCTATCAGCCAATCGGAATTAAGGTAGGAATATTCTGATTGGCTGATGGAATCAGCCAATCAGAATCAAGTTCAATCCGATTGGCTGATCCAATCAGCCAATCAGATTGAGCTCGCATTCTTTTGGCTGATCGGAACAGCCAATAGAATGCGAGCTCAATCTGATTGGCTGATTGGATCAGCCAATAGGATTGAACTTGATTCTGATTGGCTGATTCCATCAGCCAATCAGAATGTTCCTACCTTAATTCCGATTGGCTGATAGAATCCTATCAGCCAATCGGAATTCGAGGGACGCCATCTTGGATGACGTACCTTAAAGGAACCGTCATTCGTCGGGAGACGCCGGAAGAAGAGGATGGATCCGCGTCGGCTGATTCAAGATGGACCCGCTCCGCACCGGATGGAAGAAGATCGAAGATGCCGCTTGGAGAAGATGTTTGCCGGTCCGGATGTCCTCTTCTTGCCGGATAGGAGGAAGACTTTGGAGCCTCTTCTGGACCTCTTCAGCACCGGATGCCAGGACGGATCGGTGATACCTGGATGGTGAAGACAAGGTAGGAAGATCTTCAGGGGCTTAGTGTTAGGTTTATTTAAGGGGGGTGTGGGTTAGATTAGGGGTATGTGGGTGGTGGGTTGTAATGTTGGGGGGGGGGTATTGTATGTTTTTTTTTACAGGCAAAAGAGATGATTTTCTTGGGGCATGCCCCGCAAAGGGCCCTGTTCAGGGCTGGTAAGGTAAAAGAGCTTTTAACTCTATTAATTTAGAATAGGGTAGGGCATTTTTTTATTTTGGGAGTCTTTGTTATTTTATTAGGGGGCTTAGAGTAGGTGTAATTAGTTTAAAATTGTTGTAATATTTTTCTTATGTTTGTAAATATTTTTTTATTTTTTGTAACTTAGTTCTTTTTTATTTTTTGTACTTTAGTTAGTTTATGTAATTGTAGTTATTTGTAGCAATTGTATTTAATTTATTTATTGATAGTGTAGTGTTAGGTTAATTGTAGGTAATTGTAGGTATTTTATTTAATTAATTTATTGATAGGGTAGTGTTAGGTTTAATTATAACTTAGGTTAGGATTTATTTTACAGGTAATTTTGTTATTATTGTAACTAGGTAACTATTAAATAGTTCTTAACTATTTAATAGCTATTGTACCTGGTTAAAATAATTACCAAGTTGCCTGTAAAATAAATATTAATCCTAAAATAGCTATAATATAATTATAATTTATATTGTAGCTATATTAGGGTTTATTTTACAGGTAAGTATTTAGCTTTAAATAGGAATAATTTATTTAATAAGAGTTAATTAATTTCGTTAGATTTAAATTATATTTAAGTTAGGGGGGTGTTAGTGTTAGGGTTAGACTTAGCTTTAGGGGTTAATCCATTTATTATAGTAGCGATGAGCTCCGGTCGTCAGATTAGGGGTTAATAATTGAAGTTAGGTGTCGGCGATGTTAGGGAGGGCAGATTAGGGGTTAATACTATTTATGATAGGGTTAGTGAGGCGGATTAGGGGTTAATAACTTTATTATAGTAGCGCTCAGGTCCGCTCAGCAGATTAGGGGTTAATAAGTGTAGGCAGGTGTCGGCGACGTTGTGGGGGGCAGGTTAGGGGTTAATAAATATAATATAGGGGTCGGCGGTGTTAGGGGCAGCAGATTAGGGGTACATAAGGATAACGTAGGTGGCGGCGCTTTGCGGTCGGCAGATTAGGGGTTAATTATTGTAAGTAGCTGGCGGCGACGTTGAGGGGGGCAGGTTAGGGGTTAATAAATATAATACAGGGGTCGGCGGTGTTAGGGGCAGCAGATTAGGGGTACATAAGTATAACGTAGGTGGCGGTCGGCAGATTAGGGGTTAAAAAATGTAATCGAGTTGCGGCGATGTGGGGGGACCTCGGTTTAGGGGTGCATAGGTAGTTTATGGGTGTTAGTGTACTTTAGGGTACAGTAGTTAAGAGCTTTATGAACTGGCGTTAGCCCAGAAAGCTCTTAACTCCTGCTTTTTTCCTGCGGCTGGAGTTTTGTCGTTAGAGCTCTAACGCTCACTTCAGAAACGACTCTAAATACCGGCGTTAGGAAGATCCCATTGAAAAGATAGGATACGCAATTGACGTAAGGGGATCTGCGGTATGGAAAAGTCGCGGCTGAAAAGTGAGCGTTAGACCCTTTAATCACTGACTCCAAATACCGGCGGTAGCCTAAAACCAGCGTTAGGAGCCTCTAACGCTGGTTTTCACGGCTAACGCCGAACTCTAAATCTAGGCCTAAGTGTTTTGTAACAGTTGCATTAAGGGCCCATTCTGATGCAAAAGTGCTGCTTCGGATTGCCTGCCAATCATTCACTATGCGCAGAAGATGCAATGTGTGGAAAATTAGTAGTAAAACCCCCCCAAAAAAACATTTTCTGCATTAAAACCTACTGATACTATCAATTCACAAAGTTTATAGCTAGAATGTAAACTAACCCCTATTTAGCAAAGCAGACTAGTGCAAAAATAACACGCTTTAATGAACTAGCGCATTTTATTTTAGCATTAGAATTTTCCTTTTAAATATATATCATACATATTTATATATTATTGGCACATGGTAGGGACATGAAACCCCACATTTTTCTTTTATGATTAAGATAGAGAATACAGGATCTTGTTCCCCAGAAAATGTGAATATAAATAGACTGTGCAAAATGTGATAATGAAAGTAAATTGGAAAGTGTCTTAAAACTGCATGCTCTGTATGAATCATGAAAATTTATTATGACTTGAGTGTCCCTTTAAAGGGTCATCAAAACTCAAACATTTTCTTTCATGATTCAGATAGGGCACACAATTTTAAACCACTTTCCAATTTATTTCTATGATCAACTTTGCTTTCTTCTCTTGGTATCCTTTAATGAAAAAACAGCAGTACAGTACTAGGAGCTAGCTGAATACATTGACATGCCAATGACAAGAGGCATATATGTGCAGCCCCAATCAGCAGAAAGCTCCCTGCTCCTGAGGCTAACTAGGTATTCTTTTCAACAAAGGATATCAAGGGAATTAAGCAAATTAAATCATTGAAATAAATTAACAAGTTGTTTAAAACTGTGTGCCCTATCTGAATCATGAAAGAACATTTTTGAGTTTTGATGACCCTTTAAAGGGACACTCAAGTCAAAATAAACTTTTATGATTCAGACAGATCATGCAGTTTTAAGACACTTTCCAATTTACTTCCATTATCAAATTATGCACAGTCTCTTTATATTCACATTTTCTGGGGAACAAGATTCTACTGAGCATGTGCACACGCTCCCTATTTTCTCACACACACAGCACTGCTGTCACACAGATTCTCTACTAACATCTCTTACATGAACAAAATAGAGACATATATTAAAAGCATTTAAACAACTATTTCATTTTATCTTAATTTCAAGGACTTAGAAATCAGCCTATGAACCTACCTAGTTTAGCCTTCAACAAATAATACCAAGAGAACAAAGCAAATAGGAAAAGTTGTTTAAAATTGCATGCCCTATCTTAATTTTGCCTTTACTGTCCCTTTAAGATTGTGACCCCTTGGAAAATGCTTTCAGCTTCCACTTTATTAAGTTCCCTTATATATTTGAAGGTTTCTATAATGTTACATCTTTCCCTTCTCTCCTCTAAACTAAAGATATTTAGGTCACAGAGTCTCCTTGTACAGGTAGTGCAGAATTATTAGGCAAGTTGTATTTCTGAGGATTAATTTTATTATTGAACAACAACCATGTTCTCAATGAACCCAAAAAACTCATTAATATCAAAGCTGAATAGTTTTGGAAGTAGTTTTTAGTTTGTTTTTAGTTATAGCTATTTTAGGGGGATATCTATGTGTGCAGGTGACTATTACTGTGCATAATTATTAGGCAACTTAACAAAAAACAAATATATACCCATTTCAATTATTTATTTTTACCAGTGAAACCAATATAACATCTCAACATTCACAAATATACATTTCTGACATTCAAAAACAAAACAAAAACAAATCTGTGACCAATATAGCCACCTTTCTTTGCAAGGACACTCAAAAGCCTGCCATCCATGGATTCTGTCAGTGTTTTGATCTGTTCACCATCAACATTGCGTGCAGCAGCAACCACAGCCTCCCAGACACTGTTCAGAGAGGTGTACTGTTTTCCCTCCTTGTAAATCTCACATTTGATGATGGACCACAGGTTCTCAATGGGGTTCAGATCAGGTGAACAAGGAGGCCATGTCATTAGATTTTCTTCTTTTATACCCTTTCTTGCCAGCCACGCTGTGGAGTACTTGGACGAGTGTGATGGAGCATTGTCCTGCATGAAAATCATGTTTTTCTTGAAGGATGCAGACTTCTTCCTGTACCACTGCTTGAAGAAGGTGTCTTCCAGAAACTGGCAGTAGGACTGGGAGTTGAGCTTGACTCCATCCTCAACCCGAAAAGGCCCCACAAGCTCATCTTTGATGATACCAGCCCAAACCAGTACTCCACCTCCACCTTGCTGGCGTCTGAGTCGGACTGGAGCTCTCTGCCCTTTACCAATCCAGCCACGGGCCCATCCATCTGGCCCATCAAGACTCACTCTCATTTCATCAGTCCATAAAACCTTAGAAAAATCAGTCTTGAGATATTTCTTGGCCCAGTCTTGACATTTCAGCTTGTGTGTCTTGTGCAGTGGTGGTCGTCTTTCAGCCTTTCTTACCTTGGCCATGTCTCTGAGTATTGCACACCTTGTGCTTTTGGGCACTCCAGTGATGTTGCAGCTCTGAAATATGGCCAAACTGGTGGCAAGTGGCATCTTGGCAGCTGCACGCTTGACTTTTCTCAGTTCATGGGCAGTTATTTTGCCCCTTGGTTTTTCCACATGCTTCTTGCGACCCTGTTGACTATTTTGAATGAAACGCTTGATTGTTCGATGATCACGGTTCAGAAGCTTTGCAATTTTAAGAGTGCTGCATCCCTCTGCAAGATATCTCACTATTTTTTACTTTTCTGAGCCTGTCAAGTCCTTCTTTTGACCCATTTTGCCAAAGGAAAGGAAGTTGCCTAATAATTATGCACACCTGATATAGGGTGTTGATGTCATTAGACCACACCCCTTCTCATTACAGAGATGCACATCACCTAATATGCTTAATTGGTAGTAGGCTTTCGAGCCTATACAGCTTGGAGTAAGACAACATGCATAAAGAGGATGATGTGGTCAAAATACTAATTTGCCTAATAATTCTGCACTCCCTGTATATTTTATATTTTAGACCATGTACAATTTTAGTTGCCCTCCTTTGGGTAGTTTCTAGTTTATTTATATGCTTCTAGAAAAATGGTCTCCAGAACTGTACACAATATCCCTGATGAGGCCTAACTAATTATCTATAAAGTGGCATAAGACCCTTTCTATTCCTGCTGCTAATACCTCTCCCAATGCAACCAAGTATTGGACTGGCCTTACTGGCTGCACTGCTGCATTGTCTACCACATTTTAAATCATCTGAAATAATAATTTCCAAGTCCCATTCCTCCGTAGTTACAGTAACTATTTAATATTGAGACTATAATTGGCTTTTGGGTTTTTGGATCCTATATGCATAATCTTGGTAATATTACATTTTAGATCCCATTTATTTGCCCAGTCCTACCCCTATATGGACACTAAAGAAGAACAAGGAGTCCTGGAAGTAACAGTATGGCCCCCAGAGAGCCCTGATCTCAACATCATCAAGTCTGTCTGGTATTATGTGAAGTGAGAGAAGCAACTTAGGCTGCCTAAATCCACAGAAGAATTGTGGTTAGTTCTCCAAAATGTTTGGAACAACCTACCTATCGTGTTCCTTAAAAACTGTGTGCAAGTGTTTATAGAAGAATTGATGCTGTTTTGAAGGAGAAGGTTGGTCACACCAAACATTTTCCTTCTCTTCACTCACTTTGCATTTTGTTAATTGATAAAAGATTAATTAACATTTTTTTAAAGCATTCTTACAGCATTTTTCACACCTGCCTTAATCTTTTGCACAGTACTGTATAATTGTAGTAGATTTCATGCTACTTGCTATAATGAAGAAATAGAAACACGTGAGAGACATGCAAATGTGTATTAAAGATGCAAGGCCTGATTATCTAAACTTCGCCGGATCAGAGACGGTTTTCCTTGTCTGTCCTTGCAGGGGCTGCCCTGGTGGAATTATTGTAAAAAAAGGGACAGTCCCTGCGAGATGGCTCCTTTTGAAAGTAATGGAGCTCACTGGAAAGGGACACTTCACACCATGGAGTGAGGTTAGCAGTGAGCAGGGGGCACACTTTAAAAATTAAAGGCTAGATTAAGTGAGGCGCAAACGATTTTGCAATTGTTTGCGCTCCGTTTTAATTGCGCTCATATAACAAGTTGAACGAAATTACAATTGTGCTAGAATCCTTGCCACAATTTCAGAGCTGTGGTTAACTGTTTTCTGAAAAGAAAAAGTGTCACAAAGCACATAAAAAATACATTACAAAGTTCATTTACACTCATAATAACACTGTGAAGGAAAAAATATATTTTTTAAAATTGCACAAAAAAGTTATTAGGGCTCAAAGATATGAGATCTGGGGTGTTAGAAAGAAAAAAAAGCAGGCAAAGGGCTTTAACATTGAGATACATATATGTTTAAAGATATATAAATATATATATATATATATATATATATATATATATATATACTGTATATATATATATATATATATATATATATATATATATATATATATGTCTATATATAGGAAAATATATATTAATGTATTTATATGTGTATAAGTATTTACAGACATATATACACATATAAAAACATTAATATATATGTACACCTATATAGACATATGTATAAGTGCATTGGAGCCTTTTCCCCTTAAGTAGATGAAAATATGTAAAATAATATTTATGCAATATTCATATTTAATAAAGGTTTTAACTATGTATTTACTGTAAATATTTCACATTCCAATGTTTTGCACTTTGCAGAATATGTTCTATGTATTTCTAAATAGATATTTCTATATATATCTATACCTATATATAATCATATATATGTTTAAAAAAACTATCAGAAACAGTATATGTAGAAATATTTATTTATGAATAAATAGAACCTATTCCATTACCTAAAGAACATTGGAATATGAAATATTAATATTTTCATGTCGGGTTTGTGCTAATGAGAATATGTCATGGTGTTTTCTCCTTTGACTTCTATGGGGGAATGCGAAAACACGATCGTGATTTTTGAATTTCAACATTAAGCGCGATTTTGTTTGCTGCTGGAGAAAAAAACAGTTTACTTTCAACTTGTAATAAGAGCGAAATCCGACTAGCTCAACGATGAAAATCCTAGCAAAGTTTTAACTATAGCGAAAATGCAAAATAATGCTTCACTTGTAATCTAGCCCTAAATCCTGCAACCATTATAAATCACATGACGCTGCTTTCTGCGTATAGCATCTTACAATTGCCTATATTTTTATATGTATGTTTTTCTTTTAGGGTTATAAGTATTTTGAGAAAAGCTCGCCACATTTTAGTATGCAAGAAAATTCTTTGAGACCTGTAGTGAGAAAATCTTTGCAGAATTACACTGGGACTAGAGGGACAATTTAATATACGCCCATAGAACGCCCAGGTTCAGCCCATTTTATGAAAAAACTACAATTATGCTTTGTATTTTGTACTTATAAGTATGATTTTTGCACATCCAGTGTACTAATAATTACGATTTACACTGTGCATATTTATTACAATTTATTCCTGTGTTATTTACATACAAAAGTTACGTTTTTGATAAAATACAGTTTATGGTGAACAATTTTGTTACGATTTTAGATGCACCTTAACAATACAATGTTTTGCTGCATATTTTGTGTGACTGGTTCAATTATTATTTTTGTAAGATTTTTAAAATATGATTTTTAGCACAATGTTATTTATATGGCACACATGAACTAGAACTGTCCAGCTGGGAAAAAATGTAAAAATGCACTGAGATAAGAGGCTGCCTTCAAGGGCTTAGATATTAGCATATGAGCCTATCTAGGTTTAGCTTTCAACAAAGAATACCAAGAGAACAAAGCAAATTTGATGATAAAAATAAATTAGAAATAATGTTACAGTAGAATATTTAAAAAAAACAACAACAAATGAATGGGGCAGTCGCTTCAGGGTAACAAACACATACACATTTATGCTTCAGTTGTTTCTTCATACATATCTACAGAGGAATTCCTGACTGGAAGGTTAGACCCAATGACTTGTATCCAACATTCTAGCTAAATCCCTAAAAGCTAAAATCATAGCCAATCATACAATCTATGTGAAATGGCACCACAAAGAGTGCAGGTATCTGAGAAAACCCAGCAGAGCATTTCACTGTTGTGATGTTCCATTAACTTGAGTAATGGGCCCTCTTTAAAGGAAGCAATATATAATTTAATACCACTCTTACTTTATAAACAGAACAAACAATTGTATTTAGATATACATTATTTACCGTATTAATAATAGTTTTAATATGCAGTATAAGCTAACAGGTGAAGAATGAAAATAAAATACAATTATAAGAAATAATAGGGATATGCATTCGCTTTGTTACAAATGCACATTCATAACAAAAAACAGATATTTGTTTTCGTACATGAAAATGAATATCCGAATGAATGAACCAGCAAAATTTAAGTAAAATGAAAAAATACTGACGAAATTTGTCAGTTTTCATCCGTTTTCTTTAAATGACTTTTTAGGGGTATAATACTTACCCAAAGCCGATCCTCTTCTAGTCAGAGCCTTGGCTGCGCTAACAGCGCTCGGCTCCCAGGACCTGCACAAACCGACGTTGTGTTTTCATTCCAATGCTTCTTTCTTTCATCACCCTATGTCACCTCACCTTATACATCATACCAGTGACCCATCCTTTGTGCATGGCCTATCTTCTCATTCCTTTATGAAGCACCATTCCAACATTAGTTGTTATTATTATTAGCAGGTATTTATACAGCGCCAAAGGTACAAAGAAGTGGAAGCCCAAAAAGTCACAGAACCCAATATCATTTACAATATGATATTGCCCAATAGTACCAACTGTGAGCCACTTAAAGGGACACTGAACCCAATTTTTTTTCTTTCATGATTCAGATAAAGCATGCAATTTTAAGCAACTTTCTAATTTACTCCTATTATCAATTTTTCTTCGTTCTCTTGCTATCATTATTTGAAAAAGAAAGCATCTAAGCTTTTTTTTGGTTTCAGTACTATGGACAGCACTTTTTTATTGGTGGATGAATTTATCCACCAATCAGCAAGGACAACCCAGGTTGTTCACCAAAAATGGGACGGCATCTAAACTTACATTTTTGCATTTCAAATAAAGATACCAAGAGTATGAAGAAAATTTGATAATAGGAGTAAATTAGAAAGTTACTTAAAATTTCATGCTCAATCTGAATCACGAAAGAAACATTTTGGGTACAGTGTCCCTTTAAGTGGCTCACAGGAGGTACTATTGGGCAATATCGTATTGTGAATGATATTGGGTTCTGTGACTTTTTTGGCTTCCACTTTTTTGTACCTTTAACTCTTATTTGAATACTGCTGGTAGTATTCAGGAAGTCTTTTTCATCTCAACACCTAGCAGCATATACCATGGATGGGACACTACAGCAAAGTGTTAATAATGATTTTTTCTCACTGATGCCTGCAACGGCACGTTGCAGCAATACATTAGACTGTGACGGAATATTTTCAGATTATAAAAGTGTCCTACTTTTAACCACTCTCTTTGAGACGGTGGAAGATCTTTTACTCAAAGAAATGAAAATACAATGGGATGTTTGGACATTGATACCACTTTTGAGGTTGACATAAATGATAAAGATTTTATAAATGCCTGGAACGAGTGTTCGTCACGCCTAATGCTTATGCTAATTGACTATAAAAATAAAGCTTTGGATAATATTAAATTGGAAATAAGGAATCTACAGGTGGAACTGAATAAAAAGAGTTTGGAACCTGAATTTGCCAAATTTGATGGCATCTTACAGAATTCATTTGCACAGGGTAAATCCATCATAATGGAAAATAAACACATACAATTCATGAGGGATAAGGTTAATCATCAGTTTGGATCCAAGTATATCTGGAACAGAAAAAAGCGTAATGAATTTAGACGTAACCAGCCTCAGCACAAAAATAAGATTTGGAATAGGAGATGAAGAGGCAGAAAAACAGTGTCTTTTTCAGACAGTGAGAATGAATGTTCCTCAGATGAGAATAAAACTGTTACAAATGTAGCCTCTAACCAAGGGAAACCTGGCATACCTAAAAACTCTGAGGGAATGGGGAACAGTAGTGTGGCACAAACAACATTGGTAGTGAGACCCAAGGAGACACACGGGGGAGTAAGTATATACAGGGCCCCGTAACCAGTGCAGTGACCCTAACTAATTACCCACAAACCAATGTACCCATTAATGCACAATCAGAATTGGATATGGTTTTTCCGGGAGACGAGGAACCAATAGGAGGAGGGGGGACGAACACACAAACACAGATACAACAAATAGCAAATACACAGGAAAGATATCTACTCAGGGGGAATCGACCCCAGAGCAGGTACAAATGATGAATGTGATAAACCTCTCTAGTACTCCGCTAACACCTGAACAGGAACAGTTACTTAGTTTGGTTTAGGCTTCTCCCTTACCATTGAGTTCGATATATTTCAAACTTTGATAGATGTAAACCGGAATGTTACCCTAAAAAAGCATTTTGGGGATATGGAGGCAGTCTCTGAGGATGTAATTCTGCAAACTCCCATGTCTAATATTAGTTTTACATATTTCAAAGAAAATTCTGATTTAACTACTCTCCAGATGTTGGAATCAGAGACCAGTGGTGAATTGGGACACATAAATAAAGGGAAGACTTTTAGAAACAAGTCACATTTCTATCCCATACAAAGTAGAAGGTCCATCATAGAGAAATTTCAGTCTAGGATAGAAACTAATTTAATAGCCCTTAGGAATAAAACAAAATCTGAAAAATGTAAACAGAATTTAACCAGAAATCAAAGAGAAGCAATGAGACCCCTAGAACAGAATAACAAAATGTATGCTTACCTGATAAATTTATTTATTTCCGGGCATGGAGAGTCCACAAAATATTCTAATTACTAGTGGGATATCCACTGCTGGCCAGCAGGAGGAGGCAAAGAGCACCCCAGCAGAGCTGTTAAGTATCAATTCCCTTACCCATAACCCCCAGTCATTCGGCCGAATAAAAACAGAAAAAAAAGATAACACAAGGGTATAGAGGTGCCTGAGGACTAGACTACAAAACTGCCATCTTAATTTGAATATGGGTGGGTCGTGGACTCTTCATGTCCGGAAATAAATACATTTATCAGGTAAGCATTATTATTATTATTCACAAACTATATCTCCTTGGTCTAGATTCAAAAATTGTGAACTGGGTGGAATGCTGGCTTAATGACAGAAAACAAAGTGTTTTAGTAAATGGAGTTCATTCAGCAGAGGGGGCTGTTACTAGTGGTGTTCCTCAGGGGTCAGTTCTGGGGCCTGTTTTGTTTAACATATTTATCTGCGATATCAGCAAAGGGCTACAGGGGAAAGTATGTCTCTTTGCAGATGATACAAAAATTTGCAACAGAGTGGATGTTCCAGGGGGGGTAGACAAAATGAGAAGTGATATACAACAATTGGAGGATTGGACAAACGACTGGGATCTAAAGTTTAACACAGCAAAGTGTAAAATAATGCATTTAGGGAAGAAAAATCCAAATGTTAATTACAGACTCAATGACACTTTACTGACTGTTACAGACGAGGAACAGGACTTGGGAATTATTATTTCAGATGATTTAAAACTTAGTAAACAATGTAGTAATGCAGCGAGTAAGGCTAGCAGAATGCTTGGATGTATTGGTAGAGGTATTTGCAGCAGAAGTAGTAAGGTTCTTATGCCACTTTATAGATCATTAGTTAGGCCTCATCTTGAGTATTGTGTGCAGTTCTGGAGGCCATATCTTCAGAAGGATATTAACAAACTTGAATCTGTGCAAAGGAGGGCTACCAAAATGGTACATGGTCTAAAAAATAAAACTTACCAGGATAGGCTCAATGACCTAAATATGTATAGCTTAGAGGAGAGAAGGGAAAGAGGTGATATGATAGCAACTTTCAAGTACATTAAAGGGTTTAGTAAAACTGAGGCTGTGGGTATTTTACATAAAATGGAAAATTCAAGAACAAGGGGTCATGAGCTCAAGCTAAAGGGTAGTAGATTCAGGAGTAATTTGAGGAAGCACTTCTTTACAGAAAGAGTGATTGATTTATGGAATAAACTTCCTCAAGAGGTAGTAGCAACAAACACTGTGGGGGACTTTAAAAATGCATGGGACAAGCATAGGGCTATCCTACGAACTAGATAAGTTTATACTGTTAGGTAAGGTCGGGCAGACTTGCTGGGCCTATGGCTCTTATCTGCCGTCAATATCTATGTTTCTATGTTTCTATGTTTCTATTTTTAAGCATAAATTTTGTTTTCTTTCCTATGGCATGGAGAGTCCATGAAACATTCTAATTACTAGTGGGAACCAATACCCAAGATATAGGACACAGAATGAATAGGGAGGGAGAACAAGACAGGCAGACCTAAACTGAAGGCACCACCGCTTGAAGAACCTTTCTCCCAAAAGAAGACTCAGCTGAGGCAAAAGTATCTCAACGTTAACCTTGCTGTTTCCTCAGGCTAGTGATTACTAGCCTGAGGAAACGGTGAGGTTAACGCCGAGAAACGCGTAAAACGTCACACTGATTTGTTTTATATATTACATTTTATTATTGTATAATGCAATATCAATTTTTTTTATCATAATATAAAGTTTTTTACTTTTTAAATACCTGGAGTCTCCTGTTCTTATACGGTTGTCCTTATCCATCACCAAAGAATACATTTGGCCTTTCCATATACACCTTTGATACCTATATGTGCACTGGGTCACAGCAATATACCCAGTAGGTGATATTTGCCAGTGTGCGCTTCATATTGTGAGTACCTCTTCACCTGGGATTTACTTACAGGGTACATACATCAGACTGCTCTGCACTAGGAGTCGCCCTTCTTTTCTCCACTTTCTAGATTGTTGAATCTCCCATCGATTCTAGGAGGAGCCGCCCTCACCTGTGCACAGTACACTGGGACACTGCTGAGTTCCTAGATCGCTTCCCTTGGCACTACCTTTGCCGCTTCACTTTGTGAGTATTATTTTATTTTCTGTACTCATATTGAACAAACCTACTGGCTAAACTAGGAGGCGCCCTTTCCTTTTCTTTATAGCCTTACAGATTTGCTCCACAGACGCTTAATTTTTGAAAGTCCATGAATATAAAACTTCTCTAGTGGAATGAGCCATAATTCTCTCAGGAGGCTGCTGTCCAGCTGTCTCATACGCTAAACGGATAACACTTCGACAGAGAAAGAGTGGTAGAAGTGGCCTTCTGACCCCTACACTTACCAGAGAAAACAATAAACAGGGCAGAAGTCTGCCGAAAATCTTAAGTTGCTTGAAGGTAAAATTTAAGAGCATGCACAACATCCAAGTTATGCAAAAGATGTTCCTTCTGGGAGGAAGGGTTAGGACAAAAGAAGGAACAAGAATTTCCTGATTAATATTGCGATCCGACACTACCTTAGGGAGAAACCCCGGCTTAGTACAAAGGACCGCCTTATCAGCATGAAAAGAAAGGTAAGAGGAATCACACTGCAGAGCCGAAAGTTCGGAAACTCTGCGAGCAGAAGAAATAGCAAGAAGAAACAAAACCTTCCAAGATAGTAATTTAATACTAACAGAATGCATCGGCTCAAACGGAGCCTGCTGCAAAACTCTAAGAACAAGGTTAAGACTCCAAGAAGGAGCACAGGCCTGATTCTGACCAAGGCCTGACCAAAAGACTGAACATCTGGCAGCACTGCCAGACGTTTATGCAGAAGAATAGACAGAGCATAAATCTTACCCTTCAGAGTACTGACTGACAAACCCATCTCCAGGCCCTTCTGAAGAAAAGTCAAAATTCGAGAAACCCTTACTTTGTTCAAAGAAAATCCTTTTGAATCACACCAATGAAGGTATGTACACCATACCCTATGGTAAATTCTGCAAGTAACCGGTTACGAGCCTGAAGGATAGTATCTATGACTTTCTCAGAGAAGCCACGTCTAGCCAAACTTAGACGTTGAATATCCAAGCAGTTTCAGAGAAACCAGATTTGGAGGAAGAAAGGGTCCCTTAAGTAGAAGGTACTTCCTAAAAGGTAACCTCCATGACGGAAGAGATGACATTGTCACTAGATCCGCGAACCAGATCCTGCGAGGCCATGCAGGAGCTATTAGAATCACAGAAGTTCTCTCATGTTTGATGCAAGCAATTACTCATGGAAGCAATAAAAAAACGGAGGAAACAGGTATGCTAGATTGAAGCTCCATGGAACCGCTATGGCATCTACCAGAACGGCTTGAGGATCTCTTGATCTTGAACTGTACTTTGGAAGCTTGGCGTTTTGACGAGACACCATCAGATCCCACTCCTTAACCCCCCACCTAAGAGTTATCATTGTGAAAATCTCTGGGTGGAGAGCCCACTCCCGGGATGAAAAGTCTGCCTGTTTATTAAATCCGCCTCCAAGTTGTCCACCCCTGGTATGTGGATGGCAGAGAGATGGCAATTGTGAGACTCCGCCCACTGGATAATGCGAGAAACCTCCTTCATTGCCAAGGAACTCTGAGTTCCTCCCTAGTGATTGATGTAGGCCATGAGGTGATGTTGTCTGACTGAAATCTGATAAATCAGACCAAATCTAGTTGAGGCCAAGCTATTAAAGCATAGAAAATTGCTCTCAACTCAAAGATGTTTATTGGAAGAGATGACTCCTCTGGAGTCCACAGACCCTGTGTCTTTAAGAAACCCCAAACTGCTCCCCAGTCTAACAGGATGGCGTCCGTGGTCACAAGCACCCAGGAAGGCCTCAGGAAGCATGTGCCCCGAGACAGATGGTCCTGTAAAACCCACCATGAGAGTGAGACTCTTGTTGGGGAATCCAAATTTATCTTCTGAGAGAGATCTGAGTGGTCCCATTCCATTGACTGAGCATGCATAGCTGCAGAGGTCTCAGATGGAACCGAGCAAAAGGAATGATGTCCATGGAGGCAACCATCAGTCCAATCACCTCCATGCATTGAGCCACAGATGGATGAATAGCAGACTGGAGAGACAGGCAAGAAACATAAAGCTTGGATTTTCTGACGTCTGTCAGAAAAAATCTTCATAGACAGGGAATCTATGATTGTTCCCAAGAAACAAACCCTTGTATCTGGAACAAGGGAACTCTTTCCCAGATTCACTTTCCACCGTGGGAACATAGAATAGACAACAACATTTTGGTATGAGATCTTGGTAGATGAAAAGATGGCGCTTGAACTAGAATGTCGTCTAGATAAGGCACCACAGCAACACCCTGGGACCTCACCACTGCCAGAAGAGCCCCCAGAACCTTTGTAAAAATTCTGGGAGCTTTAGCAAGCAATGGATGATCTCCATCTTGAAGGATGGAACCCTGAGGAAAAGTGCCCTCCTTCTTGGGAACTAGAATAGAATCCTAGACCCTGTTCCTCTAGATGAAATGGAACAATCACTCCCAGGGATGATAGGTCCTTTACACAGTTTAAGAAGGCCTCTCTTTTTATCTGATTCATAGATAACCTTGACAAGTGGAACCTGCCCCTGCGAGGACAAGATTTGAATCCTATTCTGTAACCGTGGGAAACTATATCTATGGCCCAAGGATCTGGAACATTGCGTATCCAAGCCTGCTGAAAAAAGAAAGCCTGCCCCCCCATTTGATCCACTACAGGATCGGGGGTGGCCCCTTCATGTTGATTTAGAATCAATGAAAGGCTTCTTAGCTTGCTTCCCCTATTTAAAGGCTGACTGGACCTCCAAGAAGACTTGGATTGATCCAACTTGGAAGAGGAAGACATCTGTCACTTAAAGTTACGAAAGGAAAGAAAATTTGAATTCTGGCAACCCTTAGGTCTATTCTTTTTATCCTGAGGTAGGAAAGAACCCTTTGCACCTGTAATGTCAGAAATAATTTCTGCCAGACCTGGTCCAAACAAGGTTTTACCCTTATAAGGCAGAGATAAAAGCTTGGACTTGGATGTAATATCAGCAGACCAAAATTTTAACCAGAGAGCTCTGCGAACTAAAACAGTAAAACCAGAAATCTTAGCACCCAATCTAAGAACTTGCATGTTGGCATTGAACAGAAAAGCCGAAAACCGGAAGGGCCGAGGTCACGTGACCACAACAAAACTTTCTTTTTTTAAATTGCGCCAAACAAAAATGGCATGAAAACCAACAGCAGCACAGCAAAAGTGATTGGGCCAATAAGCTGAGCTGAAAAGTGATTGCAACAAGTAAAACAAACACCTGTCAAACACTTCATATACTCTCCCATCGCTGAGCCCCCAATAAAAAAAGATGCCTCTTTTCACATAAACTCAATGTCCCTAAAACAGATTCAAATACTTTCCACAAGGATTTAACCCTTATACTGCCGGTACCTTCAAACCTAGAAGGGAAAGCACTTACCTGTGGATCATGCTCTGTCAGGCAGGAGCTGTTTTCTGAGGTGTGGCAGCTTCACCATATCTACCAGGGACCTATAGAAAAGAAAGAACAGAGTAACAAACTCTGACTTTCTAAAATAGGGGTAGCAATAATGTTAGAAGTTTAAGCAAAGACCACCTTACCATCTTCTAGCTGCTAATAGCCTCAGCATAGCCCCAATCCTTGCGTGCAGGGAAAAGTACCCATTAAAAGGATTAAAATCATTAAACACCATCTTCACCATCCTCCCGTGATCAAGGCAAAGGGAATGCCTGGGGGATATGGGTAAGGGAAGTGATACTTAACATCTCTGCTGGGGTGCTCTTTGCCTCCTCCTGCTGGCCAGTAGTGGATATCCCACTAGTAATTAGAATGCTTTGTGGACTCTCCATGCCATAGGAAAGAAAAAAGCTCTTGTCTTGCTGACAAGGGGGGGGGGGGGGGTCAGTGGTTGTCATGAATAGGGAAGATTATGTGGTGGTAGCATTGCACCAATTGAACAACCCGAGTGAGTATACTAAACTGATGGGGGATCCTACAGGGAGATTCAGGATTCAATTGAGGCATATCTTGGATGATGGTGTGGAACACTGTTTTCTGGATGCACAAACAGCTGCCTATATGGATGTAGAATTTCCCAGGATCCCGTGGTTCCACCATCTTCCTAAGGTACATAAAAATCTCATGAAAGTCCAAGGTCGCCCCATAGCTAGTGGCATTGACTCTCTCCTAGAACAGACGTCCCAATGGCTTGATTCAATTCTACAGCCTCTTGTGGTCACCCTAGCTTCCCATATAAATAACACGAAACATGTCCTAAATCTTGGAGTAAGGACTATATCTGGCTTACTATTGATGCAGTCTCCCTGTATTCTTCTATCCCTCACGATAGGGGTCTACAGTCTATTAAATTATTTTTTAAACATTTCACTCAATATGCTAGGGAATTCCAAGAATTTATCCTAAGGGTCATTGCATTTTTACTGTCTCACAATTTCTTCAAATTTGAGGCGGATTTCTTTCTCCAAAGATATGGCACAGCGATGGGAGCTAAATTTGCCCCATCATATCTCAGATGGTGGGAGATGGTGCACATCTTTGGAGAGGGAATCCCTATAGGTGACACGTAGTAATGTATAAACGCTTTATCGATGACCTGCTTTTGATTTGGACAGGCACGATGGATACCCTTGTATCCTTTATAGACTATCTTAATTGTATTGATTTGGGTTTGTGGTTCACCCATGAATCTAATTCTTCCCATATCAATTTTCTTGACCTTACTTTAGAAGGGATGGATACAGGAAATGTGAGGTCCAGAGTGTACCGTAAACCCAGCTCTGGAAATACTTTGTTACATGCCACAAGTTGCCACCCCAAGCACAGGACATATGCAGTAGTGAAGGGACAATTTACCAGGATCAGGTGCAACTGTAGTGAGGAGACAGATTTCTTTAAGGAGTCTGCACAATTGGAAGGCAGGTTGTTGGCTAGACAGTATCCCAGAAGGGATGTGACACGAGCCAAACGTAATGTAAAATCTATATGTAGGGACCACTTACTGCGACAGGGGCCTACTAGAGAACATGCTACTAACTATGAGGGACTTCATTTTGTAACAGGATATAGTGCCCAGTACAAACAGATTTGTGGAATTGTAAAAAAACATTTCCCACTGCTAGCGGCAGATGATGCCTAAATGAATGGTGTTCAAATAAGAAGTGCAAAACACTGGGGTCTATTCTAGCACCTATCCATTTGTGACCCATAACATCTGCCACTAGTTCTTGGCTTACACATGTTGGCATGTTTAGGTGCAGACATAAAAAATGCAAACCATGCGAATATATCCTAGTGACCAAAAAGTTCTCATCTAAAGTCAGTGGGAAAGTTATGACATACTTTCATGTCTAAACTGCACTATGACACACATTATCTATTGCATAGATTGTACCCAATATGGGATACAATACGTGGGTATCACCACCAGGGGTGTCAACTCCAGGATTAAGGAACATTTGTCCACCTTAACTTTGGGTAAATCCTCTACTTCCGTTAGTCCAGCACTTTGCCACCAGACATGATAGTAAACTCAATACATTCAGGTGATGTGCTATCGAAAAGGTTAGGGTACCTAGCAAGGAGGTAATGTAGAGCAACTTCTGGCAAAGCGAGAGTTGTATTGGATTTTTTTTAAGCAGGGTTCACGTATACCATTAGGTCTAAATTCAAGATACAATATGATAAATTATTGGGAGTAACTTGTGATGTATGAGTTTAGTACCTATAATGGTAATATTAATTAAGTTTTGTCCCTGCGCGCTCTCACCTTTTTTTCATGTCTGCCAAATATCGTTAGGCTTATGATGTCTAGAAAAATGTTCCTCTGCAGAACGTGTTTCTATTTTGATGTAAATACTGATGTTTCTATATATGCAATCAGTTCATGGATACGAGTGTGTGTCCGTGGCAAATATTTTCAATTGATGTGCATAAATATACATCAGTGTAGAGTGTCTATATAGACATCTGTATAGAGACATGCATTCCATGATAATTGAATATTTGTGTCAATGAGGTAAATATCTATAGACTTATGATGTCTTGGAATCAGTGGCGTATTATGGCCTAGGCTAACAAGGCCGGTGCCTAGGGCAGCAGATTTGGGATGGGCAGCACATCTGTCCTATCCTCTCTCTAAAAGCCAGCATACAGTACAGTGAGCTATAAAGTGCAGGCTTTTACAGAGAAGACAAGGCACATGCACTGATTAAGGTCGGTCTTTACAGGCAGTGCTCCTTTAAACTGTTGCTTCATTTAGAGTAAAAAAACACAGAAAGTCCAGCACACACTGTGGTAATTGGGTGCAAGCTGTAACAGGGCACTGCACAACCCTGTGTCAATATCCAAAAGTTCAAAAAATAACAGCAGCACTCCAAAGGGTAATAATTACCATTCTTTTATTGCAGCCAAAAGCACACAAAAAAGCAGTAGCGACGTTACGGACTACATGTCCTTAATTATGCTAACATGATTAAGGACATGTAGTACAAAACGTCGCTGCTGCTTTTTTTGTGCTTTTGGCTGCAAATAAAGGATTGGTAATTATTACCCTTTGGAGTGCTACTGTTATTTTTTGAGCTTCATGTAGAGCTGCCAGCATTTTTGCAGTGGAAGCGTTCTTGGTGAGAAACCTGACCGGGGATATGCTTACAAGGTGAGGCTGGAGGAGAAGACCTTGTGCCGATATGCTGCCTCCCCTTATCATCTGTGGTGGGTCTGCCAGCACAGTGCTTATTGCAGTCTTAGCAGCTAACAGACTGATGCGTCTGTGCACTGCTTAGATCAGCTTGTGATGTCGAATCATAAACTCTCAGTGCTAATGTATGTTTGCTACTAATAGCTAGCTTTCTCTGCATTCATGAACCCAATGGAGTAAATAGTAAACGGACACTAAGGGACAGTCTAGTATAAATTAAACTTTCATTATTCAGATAGGACTTTTAATTTAATCAACTTTCCAATTTACTTTTATCATCAATTTGCTTTTTTCTCTTGGTATTCTTAGTTTAAACTAAACATAGGTAGGCTCATATGCTAATTTCTAAGCCTTTGATGGCTGCCTCTTATCACAGGCTTTTTAAATCTCTTTTCAACACAAAGAGACAGAAAGTACACGTGGGCCATATAGATAACACTGTGTTCAGGAAGAGAAAGTTATTTAAGATTTAGCACAAAGCAATGCTAAATTTAGACAATAGATAATAAACAGTCACAGTCATGTGATCAGGGGGCTGGAAGAAGGTTCCTAGATACAAGGTAATCACAGAGGTAAAAAGTATGTTAATATAACTGTGTTGGTTATGCAAAACTGGGGAATGGGTAATAAAGGGATTATCTATCTTTTAAAAACAATAACAATTATATGGTAGACTGTCCCTTTAAAAGTTTCATTACTTGAATAATGGTAATTACTGTATGTTGTTGCATGTAAAGGGCAGTGATTGTTTCAAAGTGTATTCTCTTTCCTCCCTTCTCTCTCCATTCTTTTGCTTTCTCCCTTCCTTCCTCCCTCAACTCCCTTCCTCAATTCTCTCCCTTCTTTCCTCCCTCCCTCCCTCCCTTCTTTCTCTAAACTCCCTCACTTGCTCCCTTCTTTCACTCCTTTCTTTCCCTCACCACTTGTCTCTTCTCTCTCTCTCTCTCTCTCTCTCCCTTCCTTCCTGCTTTCCTTACCCTCCCTTTTGACACTCCCCTTCTTTTCTCTCCCTTCTCTCAGGGAGAAAATGGCATGAGATGCATGCAATTCAACCCACCTGTATGCAAGTGTTTTTGCTAGCCCATTTTCTTTTTAATTGTTATTAAAAAAAACAAAAACAAAAAAAAAAACCATTATACACAATGACCCCAAAAAATATTAAGTGGGAAAAAAGGCCTAAAACCTTTAAGGGGAGGCAGCAGAATTTTGAGTGCCTAGGGCAGCACAAAACATAAATACGCCACTGCTTGGAATATGTTACTTTGTAAAGTGTCTTCTTATTCTGAATTGTACACTGATGATTGTTTATATACTGACTAGTCCTAAAGTCCGTTCACACGGGCCATTATTTGCAGTACAGCGGTCACACCCCTTGTGCTCTCTCTCTCCCCCCCTGTCTTTTGCTCTCTCTCTCTCCCCCTCTCTTTTGCGCTCTCTCTCCCCCCTCTCTTTTGAGCTCTCTCTCTCCCCCCTCTCTTTAGATCTCTCTCTCTCTCCCCCCTCTCTTTTGCGTTCTCTCTCTCCCCCTCTCTTTGCGCTCTCTCTCCCCCCCCTCTCTTTTGCTCTCTCTCTCTCCCCTCTCTTTGAGCTCTCTCTCCCCCCTCTCTTTTGAGCTCTCTCTTCCCCCCCCCTCTTTAGAACTCTCTCTCCCCTCCCCCCTCTCTTTTGCGTTCTCTCTCTCCCCCTCTCTTTTGCGCTCTCTCTCCCCCCTCTCTTTGCGCTCTCTCTCTCCCCCTCTCTTTTGTGCTCTCTCTCTCCCCCCCCATCTCTTTTGCGCTCTCTCTCTCTCCCATCTCTTTTGCGCTCTCTCCCCCCCTCTCTCCCCCCTCTCTTTTGCGCTCTCTCTCTCCCCTCTTTTGCGCTCTCTCTCTCTCCCCTCTCTCTTTTGCACTCTCTCTCCCCCCTCTCTTTTGCGCTCTCTCTCCCCTCTTTTGCGCTCTCTCTACCCCCTCTCTTTTGCACTCTCTCTCTCTCCCCCCTCTTTTGCTCTCTCTCTCCCCCCTCTCTTTGCTCTCTCTCTCCCCCCTCTCTTTTGCTCTCTCTCTCTCCCCCTCATTTTTGCGTGCTCTCTCTCCCCCCCTCTCTTTTGCGTGCTCTCTCTCCCCCTCTTTTACGCTCTCTCCCCCTCTCTTTTGTACTCTCTCTCCCCTCTCTTTTGCTCTCTCTCTCTCCCCCATTTCTTTTGCGCTCTCTCTCCCCCTCTCTTTTGAGCTCTCTCTCTCCCCATCTCTTTTGCGCTCTCTCTCCCCCTCTATTTTGAGCTCTCTCTCCCCCTCTCTCTCTCCCCCCTCTCCTCTCTCTCTCCCCTCCTCTCTCTCTCTCCCCTCCCCTCTCTCTCTCTCTCTCTCTCTCCCCCTCTCTTTTGTGCTCTCTCTCCCCCTCTTTTGTTCTCTCTCTCTCTCCCCCCTCTCTTTTGCGCTCTCTCTCTCCCCCTATCTTTGTGCTCTCTCTCTCCCCCTCTCTTTTGCGCTCTCTCCCCCTCTCTTTTTGCGCTCTCTCCCCCCTCTCTTTTGCTCTCTCTCCCCCCTCTCTTTTGTGCTCTCTCACCCCTCTTTGCTCTCACTCTCCCCCCTCTCTTTTGCGCTCTCTCTCTCCCTCTCTCTTTTGTGCTCTCTCCCCCCTCTCTTCGCGTTCTCTCCCCCTCTCTTCTGCTCTCTCTCTCCCCCCTATCTTTTGCGCTCTCTCTCTCTCTCCCCCTCTCTTTTGCACTCTCTCTCCCCCTCTTTTTTTGAGCTCTCTCTATCCCCCCTCTCTCTCACCCCTCTCTCTCTTCCTTCCCTCTCTCTCCCCCCCTCTCTCTCTCTCTCTCTCTCTCTCTCCTCTCTCTCTCCTTCCCCTCTCTCCCCCTCCTCTCTCCCCCCTCTCTCTCCCCCCTCCTCCCTCTCTCTCCCCTCCTCTCTCTCTCCCCTCCTCTCTCTCTCCCTTCCTCTCCTCTCTCCCCTCCTCTCTCTCTCTCCCTCCTCTCTCTCTCCCCTCCTCTCTCTCTCCCCTCTCTTTTGTGCTCTCTCTCTCCCCTTTCTTTTTTGCACTCTCTCTCCCCCTATTTTGCTCTCTCTCTCTCCCCTCTCTTTTGTGCTCTCTCTCTCTTCCCCCTCTCATTTGCGTTCTCTCCCCCCTCTCTTTTGCTCTCTCTCCCCCCTCTCTTTTGCTCTCTCTCTCTCCCCCTCTCTTTTGTGCTCTCTCTCTCCCCCCTCTTTTGCTCTCTCTCTCCCCCCTCTCTTTTGCTCTCTCTCTCTCCCCATCTCTTTTGTGCTCTCTCTCTCCCCCCTCTCTCTCTCTCTTTCCCCCTCTCCTCTCTCTCTCCCCTCCTCTCTCCCTCTCTCCCCTTCCCTCCTCTCTCTCTCTCTCTCTCTCTCCCTCTCTCTCTCCCTCACCTCTCCCTCTCTCCCCTCCTCTCTCTCTCTCTCTCCCCCCTCTCCTCTCTCCCCCCCCCCTCCTCTCTCTCTCTCTCCTCCCCTCTCCTCTCTCTGTCCCCCCTCTCTCTCCACCCCCTCTCTCTCCACCCCCCTCTCCTCTCTCCCCCTCTCCTCTCTCTCTTCCCCCCCTCCTCTCTCTCTCCCCCTCTCCTCTCTCTCCCCCCTCTACTCTCTCTCTCCCCCCTCTCCTCTCTCTCTCCCCCTCCTCTATCTCTCCCCTCTCCTCTCTCTCTCCCCCCTCTCCTCTCTCTCTCCCCCCACTCCTCTCTCTCTCTGTGTCTCTCTCTCTCCCCCAGTCTCCTCTCTCTCTCTCTCTCCCCCCTCTCCTCTCTCTCTCTCTCTCTCCCCCCTCTCCTCTCTCTCTCCTCTCTCTCTCCCCCCCCCTCTCTCCTCTCCTCTCTCCTCTCTCTCTCCCCCACTCCTCTCTCTCTCCCCCCCTCTCCTCTCACTCTCTCTCTCCCCCCTCCTCTCTCTCCTCTCCCCCTCTCCTCTCTCTCCCCCTCTCCTCTCTATCTCCCCCCTCTCCTCTCTCTCCCCCTCTCCTCTCTCTCCCCCTCTCCTCTCTCTCTCTCCCCCTCTACTCTCTCTCTCCCCCGCTCTCCTCTCTCTCTCCCCCCTCTCCTATCTCTCTCCCCCCTCTCCTCTCTCTCTCTCCCCCCTCTCCTCTCTCTCTCCCCCTCTCCTCTCTCTTCCCCATCTCCTCTCTCCCCCCTCTCCTCTCTCTCTCTCCCCCCTCTCCCTCTCTCTCTCCTCCCCCCTCTCTCTCTCCCCCTCATCCTCTCTCTCTCCCCCCTCTCCTCTCTCTCCCCCCTCTCCTCTCTCTCTCCCCTCCTCTCTCTCCCCTCCTCTCTCTCTCCCCCCTCCTCTCTCTCCCCTCCTCTCTCTCCCCTCCTCTCTATCTCTCTCCCCTCTCTATCTCGCCGGCCACGCCCCCTTCACGCCCGGCCATGCTCCCTTCCGGGCAGTCATGCCCGGCGGCGGCCTCACCCCTTTACGGCGGCCACGCCATGCTCACGCCCGACCACGCCCACTTCTGCCGCGGCGCAAATCAGCTAGGGAGTAGAACTCAGAGGCCAGGTGTGTTTGTCCCCGTGCTGTCTCTACTGCGCATGACAGCTTCGGACAAACACACTTGGCCTTTTATATAATGGGATGTTACTTATCAAGCCATCAACTGTGCTGCATTCGCCGGCACCAATACGCTCGCCTGACATCGCCTAACATCGCTGCCACGGACCTGAATACGTTCTCCATAGTTAACAAAAAAACTGTCAAAAAGATGCGCAACCAAGTACGGGCGATGAGCAGCGGACTGTTATTAACTGACAGTCATCAATCTCGCTGCTCTTCGGCTTTTTCACAGCTTATTTGTATTCTGTCACCGCCAATATACTAAACTGTTTAACCCCTATACCGCCGCTCCCGGAGCCCGCGGCAACTAAATAAAGTTATTAACCCCTAAACTGCCGCTCCCGGAGCCCACCGCAACTCTAATAAACTTATTTACCCCTATTCCTCCTCCGCTCCTGAGCCCACCGCCACCTACATTATACTGATTAACCCCTAATCTACCACCCCCTATACCGCCGCCACCTACATTATACTTATTAACCCCTGATCTGCCGCCCCCTATACTGCCACCACCTACATAAAGTCATGAACCCCTATCCTGTCGCTCCCGGAGCCCACCGCAACTAAATAAATGTATTAACCCCTAAACGCCAGCCCCCACATCGCCATAAACTAAATTAAACTATTATCCCCTAAACCTAACAACCCGCTAACTTTATATTTAAAAATTAACTCATCCCTATCTTATAATACATTTAAACTTACCTTAGATTTAAATTAAACTTATTAAACTATTAATGAATCTACCCTATTATAATAAAATTACATTAAACTATATTAAATTAATAATTAACCTACCCTATATAATAAAATTACATTCAACTATATTAAATTAATAATTAATCTAACCTAACTTTTATACTAAAATTACATTAAACCACAAATTAAATTAGCTATATTATATATTTAAACACCTAACCCTACTCAAATAATTTAAATCTACACTAAAAAATTACTAAGTTCCCAAAAACTAACAACTAAGTAACAAAAAATAGCAAACACTAAGTTACACAAAAAAATAAACACAAAGTTACAAAAAATAAAAAAGAAATTATCAAAGATTTAAACTAATTACACCTAATCTAAGGGCCCTATGAAAATAAAAAAGCCCCCCAAAATAAAAAAAACCTAAACTACAATAAAGTACAAATAGTCCTTAAAAGGCCTTTTGCAGGGCATTGCCCCAAAGAAATCAGCTCTTTTACCTGTAAAAAAAAATACAAAATACTCCCCCAACAGTAAAACCCACCACCCACACAACCAACCCCCCAAATAAAAAGCTAACTCAAAAAACCTAAGCTCCCCATTTCCCTGAAAAGGGTATTTGGATGGGCATTGCCCTTAAAAGGGCATTTAGCTCTATTGCAGCCCAAGTCCTAATCTAAAACTAAAACCCACTCAATAAAGCCTTAAAAAATCCTAACACTAACCCCAGAAGATTACTTACAGTTTTGAAAATCCGACATCCATCCTCCAAGAAGCCGGGAGAAGTCCTCAACGAAGTGGCCGAAGTCTTCATCCAAGCCCGCAGAAGTCTTCATCCAGATGGCATCTTCTATCTTCATCCATCCGGCGTGGAGCAGCTCCATCTTCAAGACATCCGACGCGGGAGCATCCTCTTCTTCCGACGACTACCGACGAATGAAGGTTCCTTTAAATTACGTCATCCAAGATAGCGTCCGTTAGATTCCGATTGGCTGATAGAATTCTATCAGCCAATCAGAATTAAGGTTGAAAAAATAATATTGGCTGTTGCAATCAACCAATAGGATTGAGTTTTCATCCTATTGGCTGATCAATCAGCCAATAGGATTGAGCTTGCATTCTATTGGCTGATTGGAATAGCCAATAGGATGAAAGCTCAATAGGATTTTTTTAACCTTAATTCCGATTGGCTGATAGAATTCTATCAGCCAATCGAATCTAAGGGACACTATCTTAGATGACGTCAATTAAAGGAACCTTCCATTCGTCGGTAGTCGTTGGAAAGAAGAGGATGCTCCGCTTCGGATGTCTTGAAGATGGAGCCGCTTCACGCCGGATGGATGAAGATAGAAGATGACGTCTGGATGAAGACTTCTGCGGGCTTGGATGAAGACTTCGGGCCGCTTCGTTGAGGACTTCTCCCGGCTTCTTGGAGGATGGATGTTGGATCTTCAAAACTGTAAGTAAATCTTCTGGGGTTAGTGTTTGGATTTTTAAGGGTTTATTGGGTGGGTTTTAGTTTTAGATTAGAACTTGGGCTGCAATAGAGCTAATCGCCCTTTTAAGGGCAATGCCCATCCAAATGCCCTTTTCAGGGGGGGTATTTGTATTTTTTTTTACAGGTAAAAGAGCTGATTTCTTTGGGGGCAATGCCCCGCAAAAGGCCCTTTTAAGAGCTATTTGTAGTTTATTGTAGGTTACGGGTTTTTTTTTTATTTGGGGGGCTTTTTTATTTTCATAGGGCCCTTAGATTAGGTGTAATTAGTTTAAATCTATGATAATTAATTTTTTATTTTTTGTAACTTAGTGTTTATTTTTTTGTGTAACTAGTGTTTGTTATTTATTGTAACTTAGTTGTTAGTTTTTGGTAATTTAGTAATTTTTTAGTGTAGATTTAAATTATTTGAGAAGGGTTAGGTGTTTAATATATAATATAGTTATTTTAATTTGTAGTTTTATGTAATTTTAGTATAAAAGTTAGGTTAGATTAATTTTTATTTTAATATAGTTTAATGTCATTTTAGTTTAAAAGTTAGGTTAGATTAATTATTAATTTAATATAGTTTAATGTAATTTTATTATAATACTTAGGGTAGATTAATTAGTAGTTTAATATAGTTCAATGTAATTTTAAAGGTAAGTTTAAATTTATTATAAGATAGGGATGAGTTAATATTTAATGTAAAGTTAGCGGGTTGTTAGGTTTAGGGGTTAATAGGTTAATTAAGTTTATGCTGATGTGGGGGGGCTGGCGGTTTAGGGGTTAATAACTTTATGTAGGTGTCGGCGGTGTCGGGGCGGCAGATTAGGGGTAATAAGTATAATGTAGGTGGCGGAGGTGTAGGGGGTGGCAGATTAGGGGTGTTTAGACTCGGGGTACATGTTAGGGTGTTAGGTGTAACATATCTTTTATTCTCCCATAGGAACAATGGGATATCGGGCAGCAGCGAACATATGCTTTCGCTGCTTTCAGTCTCCCATTGATTCCTATGGCATCCGCCGCCTCCAGGACGGTGGATTGAAAACCAGGGTACACTGGGCCGGAATAGTGGCGAGCGTACCTGCTAGTTATTTGTTAACTAGCAAAAGTATTCAGATAGTGCGAATTTGCATTCGGAACATATGTAGTGACGTAAGCATCGATCTGTGTCGGACTGAGACCGGCGGATCGTATGTTACGTCACAGATTTCTACTTTTGCCGGTCTGTAGGGTTTGATAAATAAGAGAATCAATGCTCTCCACAATTACGCTGCGGAATTCCAGAGTATTTGCGGTTGACGGCTTGATAAAAAGGCCTCATTGTAGTGAAACATATTCCATAACTATTGATTCAATCGTGTCAGCATGCAATATCTGTTAACACTTTGTAACTTTGAATTATTGTGTGTTTTTTTAGGATCGATATGTATATTGATATGTTTTATCCTTATCTCCTTACTAACAAGTATAGTTTAGTTATACATAGTGTTGCTGCTAATGAGAACAGTTGAGGTGTATTATCTTGAGGATGGGCGTGCAATATTTTAAACGTTCAACTAATAGAAACTCAGGTTACCTGTTTTAAGTTATAATCAGGTGTAGCACCTTAGGCTATGATTACGGCACACAGACGAAACGCGTAAGCCACTGGTGCTACGTCCTCCTATATTGTGCTGTTCTTCCTTGGAATAAAGTTTGTTGATTTGTAGAGCGCCAACAGATTCCGCAGCACTATAAACATGGCGGTATACAAGATAACATTTATAGGGATCAAACAGGTAGAGGGCCCTGCCGAGAGTTGCACTGTTGTAGTCGTTGTTGTAGTCGTTGCAAGTAGTTGTTGCAAGTCCTCCTACTTTTCCTTTAGCTCCTCTGTAACCTTCATCTTTACACTCATTGCAGCATCACTTTTCTCTTTCATATATTATTAATGGACATCGTAGCTAATTCACGTAGGCATTTAGAGTGCCCTGTGAAATATAAAGAGGTGCAAGAAATATTTATTTTCTATCATTTTGACTGAATCTTTTTCACGGTTTCCTCATTTTTTATTAAATATATATCTTTGCATTTCATTATTCTCTCACTATTTAGAGTTTCCTTTTCTTTTGTATTCACTTAAAGGACAATTAAACAGAGTACAATTGCAGAATAAAAAGACAATGGAATAACACATTGGGGTAGATTTATTAAGAGGTGAACGGACATGATTTGCTGTAGTGAATCATGTCCCCTCGACCTTGCTAATGCTGACCGAATATGCTGTCGGTATTTACATTGCACAAAGCATTTCTGGTAAAAAGATATAAGGCCTGATGAAACAGCGTAAGCGCTGAGAAACGTGTTGCTGTGTTTCCTGCTTTTTAATAGTGATTTTAATAAAATTTGAATACATCTTACTCAACCTTGTGGACTTGGAATCATCTTGGGACCTTACAATATCGGGGAGGTGCTCCTGTGTAAGCTGTTGCCGGTGATTGAGTCAGCCGAGTGGCTCTGAAACCTCGGTTCGTTCATTATTGCACTGAATGTGCACCTGGGCTCTGTGATTATATCTGACTATCATACAGTCTACATCTGCTTTACCCCAACGTTATTACACCATTAGGCGCCTCTTTTCTTTCCTATTTCAGGAATTGGTACTTGTGTCTTCTATCTCAGGAGAGCTGGCCTATTATCTGGTTCTGGACACCATTTGTCTCAAGCTGCACTATTTCAATAACATTGTGATCACCCATACCCACCATTGTGACGACGACAGAGAAATATTACTGACATCTGAATAATAAATGGACTTTTGTTGATCATAGCCTGTAATTCACCTTATATGTGTGATATATGAAGATTTATATATTATTATAACTCATTATTGGGTCACAAGTCATTCACTCACTGTTATTATATAAACTAGAACATTTATTATTATTTTTATTTTGTTATATAGCACTTATATTGGTTTCTTAGGTATTTCACAATATATATATATATATATATATATATATATATATATATATATATATATCACTTTATATTTAAATATATATTATTTATTTATTATTTTATATATAATGGCGCACCCTTATTGGTAACAGACCCTCTGTTATTGCATTTTTTTTCTTGTAAAAAGCTTGTGCAATGCCGCCCCCTGCTCACTGGTGGACAATCGGCCGCTAGCAGGGTCCATCAATCATCCTGATCATATCGGATCCTTATGACTGCTGCTTCTTAACTTCCGTTTCAGCTGACCTGAAACAATGGGCTCTTACTCTGAATTTTAATGAGTGTTCAAATGTATTTAATTTGCCGGCTTGCTGCATCATGTGACAACAATCACCCAATGACAGACTTCATATGCATATACACTGAATTCTTGCACTTGCTCAGTAGTAGCTGTTGTTTTAAAATGTGTGCATACTAAACGACTGTACACAACTAGATAATGGAAGTAAATTAGAAAGTTGTTTAAAACTGCACGCTCTATCTGAATAATGAAAGATTAATTTTTACTAAAGTATCCTTTTAATATCCTTTTTCTAATATTTCTTTCAGTTGATTATGTTTATAGACACCAAAAATACGCCTTGTGATTCTGACCGTTATGTTATTTCAGGTCAAGACTACAATATTTCTCTACATATGTTTAAAAGGCTGCAAGTGAACAAAATTTATAAAGAAACATGGACCATCTGGTCTAAGCACGTAAACAATATGAAAAGGCTTTTAACATGTACTGTGTGCCAAAAAAGTAATTAAATCTTTTTTGATAAATTGGCGCTAAATTCCAACTAAGCAAGGAAGATGTTGAGTTCTGGACATTGCTTTCCAAAGCTGTATAATCAGAATTGATCTGAAGGACATCACAATGTATTATTATGAACCAATATACATAGCAACCAAAAAATAATAACAATAATAAAAATAATAACAGAATCAGGAGAAAATTAATTCCAAAATTTTGGGTTTAAAAAGCAAAGAAAATATTATAAATTATTTTTTAGTACATTACGTGGAGCTAAGCATGTTTCATTTTTGAATTTTTTTAAGGGGGTATTAGATTAGAAATAACTTTTTTATTTGGATAATGTAGTTTGTTTTTTCTGTAATGTTATATTTTTTATTTTTGTAATCTCAGCTTTTTTTATTTTTCTGTAACGTTAGGATTTTTATTTTTCAGTAATGTTAGGATTTTTTATTTTGTGTAATGTTAGGTTTAAGTAATTTAGGTTTTTTATTTTTGTAATTGTAATTTAATTGGGGTTAATTTAGGGGTGTTAGGTTAGGGGGCTTAATTATTAGATTAATACTTTTCATTGTGAGGAGTTGGGGGTTAGAGGTTAATAAGGTTAATTAGTTGTTTGCGTTGTGGGGTGTTGGCAGATTAGGGGTTAATAGTTTTATTAGATACTTTGCGTTGTGGGTGGATGGCGGTTTAGGGATTAATAGTTTTATTATATACTTGCTTTGTGGGTGGATGGTGACTTAGGGGATAATACTGTTACTAGGTACTTTGTGATGTGGGGTTGGCGGGTTAGGGGTTAATACTTTTATTAGTTATTGCGATGTGGGGGGATGACAGTTTAGAGGTAGATATTGCGCATAGCATTAGGTGTTTGTTAAGGCTTCCAGGGAGCAAAGCTACTTTCATAGTCAGTGAAAGCTTGCTGTGCCTGACTATTTGTGGCGAGGTGGAAATCGAGTATATTTCCTCCATTCTGCACACGCAAGTCTTTGCGCTAAATATGTGATAACGACTTTCGATGCTGGTTCCATGTTAGTTTATGGGAGTAAAAACTGTTGGCAAAAGGGTAAAATATACGCGCGTAACGTTTATGCTGCGCCGTATATGTGATCTCTAGATCTGACTAATAATTGGATTTTGCGCCCGACACTGCGTATGTAATCTTGCCCAATGTTTTTTTGAGTGTAACTATAATTTTGAATCTGTTTATGTTGTTTTTATGCAACTTTTTTTTAATATACTGACGGTTGATGAGCATAAAATGCAATTGGGCTTAAATTATAATATGCATGACATTTCATGCATATTTGCATGAAGCACAACAGTTTGCGAGCCACTTGTAATATAGCCCATGGTTGGGAGAGATAGAGATTGAGATCTCTAGAAAAAAATAAGAGACCACTCTAATTTTTATTTTTTAAATCAGCATTGTATAGCAGTGTCATGCTCCTAGTGGGAGCGGGTTCAGGTGTTGGGAGCTGTCGTGCGAAGGAGTCAGTTTCTGGAGTTAGAGATGTGTGGTGTCTACATGAGTCTCTCCTTCTAGGCTTAAAGTGTATGTAAAGTCACGGATTATGTATTTTCTTAATGTCTTCATCTCTAAAAATAAAGGTTAGTTTCATTCATCAATTTTTTATATTATCGCTCTATTCGGGTAACGAAGCATTTATAAACTGATTTCTCTTACACTAATCCTCCGCCCGCCATCTTGTCCCTCTTTTTGCATTAGATTGACAGACCGCTGTGCAAATTAGACATCGTACCCCGTGGCGTCCTGCCCCTTTTTCATTTACGTCACGCTATTAAACCGATGCAACTGCGCATGCGTCTCATAACTACTCGTCATCCACATTCCGTGCTCGTTCATGTTTAGCGCATGCGCTATAGTCCTTACTCTTTGATTTACATAGTAGGCGTCAGAATTTGGATAGTAAGTATCGATGCGATCGCTCTCATCATATTTGTTCTATTCTCATTTGTAAATTTTATATTGTTTACCACTATTCAATGCCAACTTTTGCTTGCTGCCGATATTGTAACAAATAGTAAGATACAATAAGCAAAGGAATGACACGCAGGCGCAATCAATTGGAGTAACGGAACAAGCCACGCAAGCGCAGATTGAAATCCAAGTTGAAACGCATGCGCAGATTGATTTGCCTGCGGGAGCGCGCTACAGTAATACGTAATCGAGCGTGAGGGAATTGTCTATAACGAAAGGACCTTTCAAGCCGGAAATAATGGATGGGAGGAGTTGAACCTGAAATCGGAGATAAGTTATATATGAAAATAAAAGATAATATCATGTTTTAGAAAAAAAAAAAATATTGCGGTTTATAGTGCAAGCGTATTGGCAATCCAAATATTTGATTAGAAAGATGAAAATTGACAATCACTTTAATGAAACTAGTACAAGGTACTGAGATTAAAAATAATTATTAGCAATGCAGATATATACAGACTGGAGGTAAGGCAAGAGTTTTTGTGCAGAAAAGTATACAAGACAGGAAACACAGTTCAGATAGTCCCAAAGCTAGCAGGCAGGACACAAAGGCAAAAAGGACAATATGGTACAGGAAGAGATTCAGGATTGCAGCAATGAGAAATACAGATGCAGACAGGACTTGTAAATACTTGGAAAACAGGATACTTGGGTGTGCTGCAACAAGGCCTGCTGAACACTAGTGATGTTGCGAATTTAAAATTTTCCGTTCGTGAACGGCGAACGCGAACGTCCGCAAAAGTTTGCGAACGGGTGAACCGGGCGAACCGCCATTGACTTCAATAGGCAGGTGAATTTTAAAACCCACAGGGACTCTTTCTGGCCACAATAGTGATGGAAAAGTTGTTTCAAGGGTACTAACACCTGGACTGTGGCATGCCAGAGGGGGATCCATGGCAAAACTCCCACGTAAATTACATAGTTGATGCAGAGTCTGGTTTTAATCCATAAAGAGCATAAATCACCTAACATTCCTAAATTGTTTGGAATAACGTGCTTTAAAACATAAGATATGATTTTGTATCGATCAGGTAGTGTAAGGGTTACGCCCGCTTCACAGTGACAGACCAAACTCCCCGTTTAATGCACCGCAAACAACCGCAAACAGTCCATTTGCACAACCGCAAACTCCCCATTTGCACAAGGTTGGATACCAAGCTAGCCATGTCCCGTTCCTTGTCCTCACTGATGTCATTGAAGGTCTCTTCCTCCACCCAGCCACGTACAACACCAAGGGTCTCCGAAAGGTGACAACAAGCCCCCTGGGACGCCTGCTGTGTTTGGTCTTCCACCTCCTCAAAGCCACCTTCCTCCTCTGACTCCTCTTCTTCAGACTCCTCTCTCTGCGTTGCCTCTCTCTGCGTTATTATAAGGTGTGTTAAGTAGTACTATTCCTATCAGTTTAATCCCTGTTCCGTCCCCTATCAGGGGACGTGTGTATGGCATGGATTTTAGGAACCGGGAGATGGAAAAAGATGCTTGGTCGGTCCTCCTACTTCAAATTTGGGGCACTGTGCGTGCAATCTAATGTGCCACCAGATAGGAGTGGTGTGTTAAGTAGTTCTATTCTTATCAGTTTAATCCCTGTTACGTCCCCTATCAGGGGACGTGTGTATGGCATGGATTTTAGGAACCGGGAGATGGAAAAAGATGCTTGGTCGGTCCTCCTACTTCAAATTTGGGGCACTGCGCGTGCAATCTAATGTGCCACCAGATAGGAGTGGTGTGTTAAGTAGTACTATTCCTATCAGTTTAATCCCTGTTATGTGCCTTTTTTATTGGTTTGGTTTTTGAAGCCACAGTGCTGCACCAGAGGCCAGAAAAATTAGGCATGTACACATGCCTGAAAAATTAGGTATTGTTGCAGCCGCTGCTGTAGCAGCGGCCAGAAAAATTGATATTTGTTTCCCAGGCAGAAAGTGCCCTAAAACATTGCGGCTTGAACCCTAGTTGGTGGCGGATAAGTCACGCAAGTAATCCGGCATTCGAAGATAAAATACAGCACCGTGTGGACCATTTTTAGCCCAAGGCAGCTCATCTCATCAGGACTTTTTTACTCGAATGTATCACCCAATGTCAGTCCCTACGGGATCCATCCCTCATTCATCTTAATAAAGGTGAGGTAATCTAGACTTTTTTGACCTAGGCGACTTCTCTTCTCAGTGACAATACCTCCTGCTGCACTGAAGGTCCTGTCTGACAGGACACTTGAAGCGGGGCAGGCCAGAAGTTCTATCGCAAATTGGGATAGCTCAGGCCACAGGTCAAGCCTGCACACCCAGTAGTCAAGGGGTTCATCGCTCCTCAGAGTGTCGAGATCTGCAGTTAAGGCGAGGTAGTCTGCTACCTGTGGGTCGAGTCATTCTCTGAGGGTGGACTCCGAAGGGCTATGGCGATGCATAGGGGTTAAAAAGCTCTGCATGTCCTCCATCAACAACACGTCTGTAAAGCATCCTGTCCTTGCCGGCGTGGTCGTGGGAGTCGGAGGATTACTTTCACCTCTTCCCTTGTTAGATTCCCGTTGTGCTGTGACATCACCCTTATACGCGGTGTAAAGCATACTTTTTAATTTATTTTGGAACTGCAGCATCCTTTCCGACTTGCGGTAATTCGGTAACATTTCAGGCACTTTATGCTTATACCAGGGGTCTAGTAGCGTGGACACCCAGTACAGGTTGTTCTCCTTCAGCTTTTTTATACGAGGGTCACTCAACAGGCACGACAGCATGAAAGACCCCATTTGCACAAGGTTGGATGCCGAGCTACTCATGTCCCGTTCCTCATCCTCAGTGATCTCACTGAAGGTATCATCTTCCCCCCAGCCACGTACAATACCACGGGTACCAGATAGGTGACAACGAGCACCCTGGGATGCCTGTTGTGGTTGGTATTCCTCCTCCTCCTCCTCAAAGCCACATTCCTCCTCTGACTCCTCTTCCTCACAATCCTCTTCCAGCGCTGCCGCTGGTGCAGCAACCAATGCTGATAAGGCTGTTTCTGGTGGTGATGGTGACCACAACTCTTCCTCTTCCTCTTCACGCTCATCTACGACCTGATCCAGCACTCTTTGCAGGGTACGCTCCAGGAAGAAAACAAATGGTATGATGTCGCTGATGGTGCCTTCGGTGCGATTGGCTAGGTTTGTCACCTCCTCAAAAGGACGCATGAGCCTACAGGCATTGCGCATGAGCGTCCAGTAACGTGGCAAAAAAATTCCCAGCTCCGCAGAGGCTGACCTAGCACCCCGGTCATACAAATACTCGTTAACGGCTTTTTCTTGTTGGAGCAGGCGGTCGAACATTAGGAGTGTTGAATTCCAATGTGTCGGGCTGTCGCAAATCAAGCGCCTCACTGGCATGTTGTTTCACCGCTGGATTACAGAAAAGTGCGCCATGGCCGTGTAGGAACGCCTGAAATGGCCACACACCTTCCTGGCCTGCTTCAGGACGTCCTGTAAGCCTAGGTACTTATGCACAAAGCGTTGTACGATCAGATTACACACATCTGCCATGCACGGCACATGTGTCAACTTGCCCAATTTCAATGCCGCCACCAAATTACTTCCGTTGTCAGAAACCACTTCGCCACTGATCCACCTGTGCGTTCAGGGCAAGTCAACCCCAATACGGCGTGACACTGCCGTATCCGGGATGTGGAATAGTACCTGGGGAGCTGGGGGGGGTGCCGTTGATGTGGAGCAAGACTTAGCAGCAGAAGAGGACTCAGCCGAAGAGGTTATGGAAGAGGATGGAGTAGGAGGAGTAGAGGAGGTGGCAGCAGGCCTGCCTGCAAGTCGTGGCGGTGTCACCAACTCCTCCTCTGCAGAGCCACTCATTCCATGCTTAGCAGCCGTCAGCAGGTTTACCCAATGCGCAGTGTAGGTGATATACCTGCCCTGACCATACTTTGCAGACCAGCTATCAGTGGTCATATGGACCCTTGCCCCAACACTGTGTGCCAGACATGCCATTACTTCCTTTCGCACAATCGAGTACAGGTTGGGGATTGCCTTTTGTGCAAAGAAATTTCGGCCGGGTACCTTCCACTGTGGTGTCCCAATAGCTACAAATTTTTGGAACGCCTCAGACTCCACCTGCTTGTATGGTAAAAGCTGGCGGGCTAAGAGTTCAGACAAGCCAGCTGTCAGACGCCGGGCAAGGGGGGTGACTTTGTGACATTGGCTTCTTACGCTCAAACATGTCCTTGACAGACACCTGACTGTGGGCAGATGAGAGTGAACTGCTCCGGAAGAGAGACGGAGTGGCGGATGGTTGAGAGGGGGCAAGGAGGACAGCAGTGGTTGACGTGGCTGAAGATAATGGACCAGGAGGAGGATGGCGGCTTTGAGTTTGTGTGCTGCTTCTACTCATGTGTTGATCCCATAGGCGCTTGTGATGTGCGATCATGTGCCTTCGCAAAGCAGTTGTACCTAGGTGGGTGTTGGATTTCCCACGACTCAGTTTCTTTTGGCACAGGTTGCAAATGGCATTGCTGTTGTCAGAGGCAGACACACAAAAAAAATGCCACACTGCTGAGCTCTGCGATGACGGCATTCTGGTGGTGGCAACAGCATGCGTTGATTGGCGTGCTGTCTGGCTGACCCCGGGTGCCGATGCATGCTGTCTGACTGTGCCACTAGCTCCTTGCGACGACCTCCCCCTGCTTCCAACTCATCTCCTCCTCTCTGTCTCCCCATCTGAACTTTCCCCCTGTTCTTCTTCTCTTCTAGCGGGCACCCACGGATGCATCGTCATCATCAACTGCTTCACTTGTATCTGACAAATCAACAAAGGAAGCAGCAGCGGGTACAACATCATCATCATCATCATCATCATCACACCGTACGTCCATGTCTGTAATGCTGCCTGACTGAGACATATCACTGTTAGCTACATCCTCTGTCAATGATGGTTGTGCATCACTCATTTCTTCCAACTGATGTGTAAAAAACTCCTCTGACAGATCAAGTGAAGCCGCTGTGGTGCTAGTGTTGGTGGTGGCGGCAGGCGGGCGAGTGGTAACTTGAGAGGTGCCCGAAGATAAGCTGGAGGAGGATGGTGCATCAAGGTTCGGAGCGGAAGCTATAGAAGATTGGGTGTCCTGTGTTAAAAAGTCAACTAATTCCTCAGAACTTTTCGAGTTCATGGGACGTGGCCTCTGAACACTGGGCATTATTCTAGGGCCAAAGGGAATCACAGCACCACGACCACGACGGCACCTGCGGGGTGGCCTGCCTCTGCCTGTCATTTTTTTTAAATGTACACTTACACTACTATTAAACAAGATATGAGTGGTGACACTGGGCAAGTGGGCCCAGTATAAGCTGTGAGCCTGACACAAAAAAGCAGACTGATGTTTCACAGTCCAAAAGGTTTTTTTTGTTTTTAAATGTACACTTACACTACTATTAAACAAGATATGAGTGGTGGCACTGGGCAAGTGGGCACAGTATACACTGTGAGCCTGACACAAAAAAGCAGACTGATGTTTCACAGTCCAAAAAGTTTTTATTTTTTTAAATGTACACTTACACTACTATTAAACAAGATATGAGTGGTGGCACTGGGCAAGTGGGCACAGTATATGCTGTGAGCCTGACACAAAAAAGCAGACTGATGTTTCACAGTCCAAAAAGTTTTTATTTTTTTAAATGTACACTTACACTACTGTTAAACAAGATATGAGTGGTGACACTGGGCAAGTGGGCACAGTATACGCTGTGAGCCTGACACAAAAAAGCAGACTGATGTTTCACAGTCCAAAAAGTTTTTGTTTTTAAATGTACACTACTGTTACACCAGATATGAGTGGTGGCACTGGGCAAGTGGGCACAGTATACGCTGTGAGCCTGGCACACACGCTGGCAGGCAGGCAACTGCAATTATATTACACAAGCAGACTGATGTTTCACAGTCAAAAAAGTTTATTTTTTTAAATTTACACTACTGTTACACCAGATATGAGTAGGGCCACTGGGCAAGTGGGCACAGTATACGCTGTGAGCCTGGCAGTAAATTTACACTTCTGTTACACCAGATATGAGTGGTGGCACTGGGCAAGTGTGCCTGGCACACATGCTGCCAGGCAACTGCAATTAGATTACACAAGCAGACTGATGTTTCACAGTCAAAAAAGTTTATTTTTTTTAAATTTACACTACTGTTACACCAGATATGAGTGGTGGCACTGGGCAAGTGGGCCTGGCACACACACTGGCAGGCAGGCAACTGCAATTAGATTACACTAGCAGACTGATGTTTCACATTCAAAAAAGTTTTTTTTTTTAAATTTACACTACTGTTACAGCAGATATGAGTGGTGGCACTGGGCAAGTGGGCCTGGCACACACGCTGGCAGGCAGGCAACTGCAATTAGATTACACAAGCAGACTGATGTTTCACAGTCAAAAAAGGTTGTTTTTTTAAATTTACACTACTGTTACACCCGATATGAGTGGTGGCACTGGGCAAGTGGGCCTGGCACACACGCTGGCAGGCAACTGCAATTAGATTATACAGGGAAAAAAAATGATGTTCTAGCCCTAAAAAGGGCTTTTTGGGGTGCTGTCCTTACAGCAGAGATCAGATGAGTCCTTCAGGACTGTAGTGGACACTGAATACACTAGCCTAGCTATCAATTTCCCTATTAAATCACCAGCAGCTACACTGTCCCTCCTCTCACTAACAATGCAGCTTCCGAATGAATCTAAAATGGCTGTTGTCCAGGAGCTGGGAGGGTCT